>NW_015629501.1:118315-120290 GCF_001515625.1 Sinocyclocheilus rhinocerous
GCGCTGACTACTGTAATGGCAACGTGCATCTGTGTATGCGATTATTTTGGAGATGCGTTCCAATATAATTTATCCTTATTTAGGGTATAGGCCTATTCTATTTTGATCTGCAGTTTAATAAAAGTTAAACAGAAAAAAGACAAATAGTAGCACTGCATGTGTTCCTGAATATTTATTTAAACAGACTGTATAATGATGCAAAACCATAAACATGACAGGTATAATTAAAATTAGCAAATTCCTTCAGCTCATATTTCAGTGCAATATTATTACAGATTTTTAAAACCGTGTATACAATATGATTATGTTTAATTAAGCTGAGATATAGCACTATAAATTCTTAATTCATTTGCAACAAAACTATAAAGTTATGTTGCAAACGGATGAAGACATATAGTAGACTGACTGTTTCACGCAACTTTTTGGACCTGCGGGTGTCGCTGTTGGACAGTGTTATTCCTGCTTCCTGTCTGCCGTACTGCTGGTTTGTGATTGTAGCTCCGTGTAGCCTCGCTTTTCTGTAGAATCTCTATCTATACTATCACTCTCTGTTGTTTAAAGTGATAAAATATAAATTAATTCCCACCATATTTCTGATATTATCTTTCAACCTAATCTGATTAATTTGATCGTTCACTTTTATTCTAAAACTGCGAGTGCAGCGCACCTGCGCCAGTTAGCTTGTCATTAGCGTTTTCTTCTATCTTCTATTGCTGTTTTCTTTTCTTTTTCTCTCTCGCTCCATTTTTTCACAAGTTCATCAAACAACTGTGGTAAGAATCATTCATCAATCACGGTGAGTAATGGCTTCTTCTCCTGCTATTGTTGTTTGCACCGCTTGCCACATGTATGTTTATCTCTATAGTTATCATCGGCAACGAGGGATTCCCATGTGATAAATGCAGGGAAATAGTTAGGCTGACAGAGAAGATTTCAGAACTAGAGACACGCATCCAAACTTTAATTGAGGACAGCAAGAATGTGAGGGCTCTAGATACGGCTTTGGATGCGACTAGCTCAGGGAGTCCTGTACATTAAGAAACGTCTCGGTTACGTATGGTAACCCTAGTTCCCTGAAGGAGGGAACGGAGACGTCACGTCGGATGACCGACGAATTGGGATCTCAATTCAGTCGGTACTGAAAGGGAACTGTAGAGTTGTTACCATTCAAATGAAATTAGTATTAACACTCTATCTTTCCACTGCTGAGGAAACAGAAGCTGCATCTGAAGTGGCATTAGATGCATTTACACAGACAGTTTGATGAAGGTTTGGTTATGGAAGGTTATGGTTTGGTGCCATAAATGCATTTACACTGCAAAATTTCAAATGCATAAATAATTTTATAAGATTAATGTTTTACATATTTTTTTAAACATACAAATAATGTTTGAAAAAATGCAATGATACTTTTAAATATGACTAAACCACCAGTAGGTGGTGGCAAATGTCTGTTTTAATGAGTGAGTCATTTATTCATTCATTCAACCAATTCATTCAAACGGCTGATTCATTCAGAATCGAGGCCCTTATGAATGGGCCACTGAATCAAACGTGGATTAATGACTTCAAAATTAATGACTTCAAAAACGTGGATTAATTCAGTAACGGAACACCGCTGTGTGTTGCTCGGAGACACACAACGGTTCTGCTGTGGCTTTGATCGGATTCGGAACTATTTTCGTCAGCGAAATTGAGCAAAAACAGTCAATATTTTGTATAAAATCTAAGTCACTTAATTTTAACTTCTTGTTTATTGAAATACTATTGTATAAAATTAGTGTCACATTGCAATCGTGTTGATATTGATATTCGGGGAAACATCATGGCCGTATAATGTTGCTTACCTAAATCATTTTTTGTAAATATCTTTTTTTTTTCTACCACAGTATGCATCTATAAATTTCTGTGAGTTACTTTGTGTGTGCTGTCTCTCTCACACACTCAGGCTGTGCAAGCCTCATCTGGCACGACA
>NW_015629501.1:121375-130488 GCF_001515625.1 Sinocyclocheilus rhinocerous
CCCCTAACCTTATTAAATGTGTCATCTTTCACATCAAATTCTTATTTTTGTTTAATTCAGTCGGTACTGAAAGGGAACTGTAGAGTTGTTACCATTCAAATGAAATTAGTATTAACACTCTATCTTTCCACTGCTGAGGAAACAGAAGCTGCATCTGAAGTGGCATTAGATGCATTTACACAGACAGTTTGATGAAGGTTTGGTTATGGAAGGTTATGGTTTGGTGCCATAAATGCATTTACACTGCAAAATTTCAAATGCATAAATAATTTTATAAGATTAATGTTTTACATATTTTTTTAAACATACAAATAATGTTTGAAAAAATGCAATGATACTTTTAAATATGACTAAACCACCAGTAGGTGGTGGCAAATGTCTGTTTTAATGAGTGAGTCATGTATTCATTCATTCAACCAATTCATTCAAACGGCTGATTCATTCAGAATCGAGGCCCTTATGAATGGGCCACTGAATCAAACGTGGATTAATGACTTCAAAATTAATGACTTCAAAAACGTGGATTAATTCAGTAACGGAACACCGCTGTGTGTTGCTCGGAGACACACAACAGTTCTGCTGTGGCTTTGATCGGAACTATTTTCGCCAGCGAAATCGGGCAAAAACAGTCAATATTTTGTCTAAAATCTAAGTCACTTAATTTTAACTTCTTGTTTATTGAAATACTATTGTATAAAATTAGTGTCACATTGCAATCGTGTTGATATTGATATTCAAGGAAACATCATGGCCGTATAATGTTGCTTGCCTAAATCATATTTTGTAAATATCTTTTTTTTTCTACCGCAGTATGCATCTATAAATTTCTGTGAGATACTTTGTGTGTGCTGTCTCTCTCACACACTTACTCAGGCTGTGCAAGCCTCATCTGGCACGACATAAATACATTAGGCTTGTTTGAGATGCGCCTCGCCTGAAATGAAGGTGAGAGTAGGCGGCTGCAGTGAGTGGAGGAGTGAAATAAGTGCAGTCAAGACGGACAGTTCTGACCTCTCGAAAGTGAACAGATACCAATGAGATCAAAGACAGATATTGTGTTATTCTCACTCATGTGCTATGCTGCTGATTAACATGATATCATTTCAGTTCTGTTGCCTTTATATCAAACTTAGTTTTATTAATTGATACATTAAGGATCATTTGCACCGTTTTACAAAGGTGTGTTTGAACTAAGAAACTGATGTTTCCTTCAGGCTGTAGATCTGTTGAATATCAAATTGTACCATGGCTTCAAGTCTTTATTTCTCTTCTCTTTACTGCTTAAGCTTTAACCCAATGCCAACTGTATATGCGTGTGTTTGTGTGTGTGTGTGTGTGTGTGTGTGTATGTTAGACTAGTTTAAGTGTTTATGTAGTTAATAAAGTCTTACTTGTATCACACTTGAGGTTGTTCATTGTTTGCTCATAACTGGAGTCCCTAATCATGCAGATTTTTGCTACATGCTCTGAGTTGTATTGCACAATAAGAAAGTTATTTTCCTTAACCAGGAAATTAACGTTCTTAGAATTGACAGACAGTTGACACTGAGATGACACTGAAATACTTACAGCAGATCTAAATATTTATAATTAATTATAACTAGTTATAATTAATTATTCATATTTCCCCTTTGAGCTGATTCGCTACAGCATAATGGAATGTGCTGATGATGTATCATGTCTGTGCAAACAGGGTGCGCGGAGGTATGCAAATACATACGTTGACAGGCAGGTAGGACAGCCTATTGTAGCCCTCGGACCAAGGGATGTGATTGGGCGAACATTTTATGGTCCTATGCTTTCCACAAACAACATAAATCCATATAAACACACTGAGACCACTTAACTTAGTGATTGCTATCGGGATGTGAAGAGACTTTCAATCAGCATAACAAAAAATGCCTTTGAACCAAATCACCTACCCTGTGTTTAATCCCATCAGCTCTGGAACCCATTACCAGGTCTTCCTTTTCCGTCCCACCATTAATGCCAGCACAGAGGAAGTGGCACATGAGGAAGAAGAAATCCACATCAGAACACTTTCCAAATGTCCCAAGTCTAGTGGTCCTGGTGGTCCTGAATCTGGGGGTCCCAATTCAGGTGGTCATGGAACCTCCTCAGACCATGACCACTACAACTTAGCCTGATCCTACTGTGCCTTCTGCCTTTATTCCCAAATAAATATTGGGGGAGGGTAGCCCATTCCCAGCGATTGAGGCCAGTGCACCATGCCATCCACTATGGCTACTCTCAAGGTGGTGGCGTCCGCTTCAACTCCTACCAGTTCCTTCTTCATGGCCATGGCAGCCAATCCTTGCTCCTTCATTGCGGCCATGGCGGCTGTTCCGAGCTTCCTTATCACAGAAATGACGGCTGCTCTCTGCTCATTGTGGTCATGACCATTCCAAACTCCCTTATGTCAGCCAATGAGGACATTCCAAGCTCCCTTGTCTCGGCCACAGAGGCTATTCCAATCTCCTTCATCACAGTCATGGCTGCTGCTCCCTGCTACTTTTTCAAAGTCTCTGCAGCTGTTCCAAGCTTCCTTGTCACTGCCATGGAGGCCATTCCAAGTTCCCTCGTCTCATCCAAGGCACTTGACCACAGAGGCCATTCCATGCTCCCTCATCTTAGCCATAGTCTACCTCTGCTCCACGGCCCTGGTCCACCTCTGCTTCCTCCTGTTGTCCTCCCTGTTCATTGTCTGTTCCTGGTGAAAGATATACTGTAAGATGCTATTACTGCAAGTTTACCTACTTTTATAAATGTTTGTTGGAATCAGTGTACTCACCTGCTCTTTCTGATTATAAATTAAACTATTGCGGTTAACTTATGTCCTTGGGTCTGTGCAATCCTTACAATGATGAGGTTGTGGGTCTGTGACAGGATCTGTCTGGGCAGAAATTCAAAAATCCAAAAGGTCACAATGTGTCTCTTCTATTTGTTTAAATAAAAACAATTAAGTTTATAAAGGCCAAAAGTATCCATCCTAGACAGTATGTGAGCCCTTCAAAATGTTAAAAGGAAAATTGATAGAAAGCAGTGTTGTGGAATCAAGTCGCACGACTTGGACTTGACTTGGACTCAAGTCCTAAATTTGATGACTTGTGACTCAGCATAATCAAAGAAGACCTTTTACTCAACTTTGACAATGACTTGTGACCTGACTTAAACGAGCCCTCTGACTTGGAAAGAGTTTATACTTTCTAAAACTAAATATCAAGAGTTGTGATCACTCTACACTGATCCCTGGTGCACATGATAACAACAATATCATTAGAGCTGGGGCTGAGCACAGTGAGTGCTTGTCACATATCACAACTGTTTAGTGTTTTCAACCAAGTCGTCAAGTCACCTTTATTTATATAGCGCTTTTAACAGTACAGATTGTGTCAAAGCAACTGTACAGCATTAATTAGGAAAATATTGTGTCAATAATGCAAAATGATCATAGTAAACACTAAATTTTCAGTTAAAGGCAGTTCATCATTGAATTCAGTGATGTCATCATCCAGCTCAGTTCGGTTTAAATAGTATCTTTGCAATCATTTGCAATCAAGTCAACGATATCGCTGGAAATGAAGTGTCCCCAACTAAGCAAGCCAGAGGCGACAGCGGCAAGGAACCAAAACTCCATCGGTGACAGAATGGAGAAAAAACCTTGGGAGAAACCAGGCTCAGTCGAGGGGTCAGTTCTCCTCTGGCCAGACAAAACCAGCAGTTCAATTTCAGGCTAGCAAAGGCACAATGTGCCGAGGAATCATCTGGTTCCTGTGGTCTTGTCCCGGTGGCAGTCTAGGAGACAAGGTCTTCATTGGGGATCTGTCTCTGGGGCTCATCTAGTTGTCCTGGTCTCCACTGTCTTTCAGGGCTGTAGAGGTCCTTTCTAGGTGCTGATCCACCATCTGGTCTGAATATGTACTGGATCCGGGTGACTGCAGTGACCATCTGATCTGGATACAGACTGGATCTGGTGGCAACGGTGACCTCGGAATAAGAGAGAAACAGACTAATATTAGCGTAGATGCCATTCTTCTAACGATGTAGCAAGTACATCGGGTGTTATGAGAAGTGTTCCCGGTTCCGGTTGACCTAATTAATGCAGCCTAAAAATCCTTTAACGGATTTGAATATTAGAAGCGTATTAGTGTGTTATGTGTAAGCCAGGTTAAAGAGATGGGTCTTTAATCTAGATTTAAACTGACAGAGTGTGTCTGCCTCCCGAACAATGTTAGGTAGGTTATTCCAGAGTTTGGGCGCTAAATAGGAAAAGGATCTGCCGCCCGCAGTTGATTTTGATATTCTAGGTATTATCAAATGGCCAGAGTTTTGAGAACGCAGCGGACGTGGAGGACTATAATGTAACAAGAGCTCGTTCAAATACTGAGGTGCTAAACCATTCAGGGCTTTATAAGTAATTAGCAAGATTTTAAAATCTATACGATGTTTAATAGGGAGCCAGTGCAGTGTTGACAGAACCGGGCTAGGTTTCTCAGCGGGTGCGTCACTGAGTGGGGAGAACCTGTTTGATGTTTTGATCGGAACAGAAGAGCGGTGTTTTGTCCCGCGACTATGCTGCCTCACAGTCACCCAGACGCCCTGCTGTGGAGGCATTGAAAACGGAACCGAACAATGTACAGGACTCCCTGAGCTAGTTGCATCTAGAGCCCTCACATTCTTACTGTCCTCAATTAAAGTTTGGATGCGTGTCTCTAATTCTGAAATCTTCTCTGTCAGCCTAACTATTTCCCTGCATTTATCACATGTGAATTCCTCGTTGCCGACAGAGAGAGCTAAACTATACATGTGGCAAGCGGTGCAAACAACAAAAGCAGGAGAAGAAGCCATTACTCACCGTGATTGAAGAATGATTCTGATTTACCACTGTTGTTTGATGAACTCGTGAAAAAACGGAGCGAGAGAGAAAGGTTTGGAAACGAATGGAAACACGAATGACAAGCTAACCGCTAACGAATGCTAACCACATAAATGTTTATTTTATGTTTCAGACATAAACATCAATACTTCGTATGAGTTTTATTCATGCCAAGCGCACATTGTGCTAGTAATTATAAAGCCTATTCTATTCTTCTGCCTGTTCACCAGCTACTCACTTTCATGACTTTCGGGAAAAATGGATGAATTTACATGTTGTAAATCTGACAGGATTCTGACTGGCTCATAGCTCCTGACAATTTAGTGATCAACTATGATCATTGGAAACTAAATTAAAATACAATATTACGTACAAAGTTACGTATGTTTGATAATCATAATATCAGATATTTCACAATCTAGTTATCAAGTTTATGACTATTTTGAATTATAAGAAAAATTAAAGAAAACAACTCTTGTTTTGAAATTAGATTTTCTTATATATCAAATAAAATAAATAGCATAAAATAGCCTATACCTCATTTCACATGAAAATGAACTGGGAAGTCATAAAAATATTTTAAAGCCTTCCTAATGTAAATTAGTATAAATATATATTCTAGTACTGCATAATGTGACACTATAATTTGGGCAAAAAGCACTAATGACATGTTTAAGATTTAAAGCTTCAAGTTGAAGACCTTGAAGCCCATCTTGACTTGGGAATTGACTTGAAACTTGAATGCAGAGACTTGAGACTTACTTGTGACTTGTAAAACAATTACTTGGTCCCACCTCTGATGAAAGTCATGGGATAGCTTTAAAGTTTTTGTGACTGGGCATGCTTATGTATAAACCCAACAAACAATATGGATCATAAATTCAATATCTTGTGGTCACAATTATATGTTCTGTTAAAAACAAGATAAAAGACGATTGGTAGGAAACTAGTTAGAATTTGAAAGTTATAATTTATAGACATTTTAATAAAGATATCAAGCATCTATTCAGAGTGTGTTGACAGTCTGTGTAGTCAGGTGGTTGAGCGCCAGAAAATCAATACTGTCAAGTATTTTGACAGTTAAAGATTAAAAGAAAAAATAACCCCAAAGTGTAGTACAAAGAACCATTATAGAATAGTGCTTATGGATGATATGTTTTTAAATAGAACTGTTACTATGTCTAAGGAACCTTTAAAGAACCGCTTTTTAGATTGTTGTCTGACTAGTCCTCTCAGTCTTGGCACCTTCATTGCTGTGAGAGACCTTCCCAGTTGGCATCAGCACATATATGTTACACATTTGCTGGCTAACAGCAAGATAAACACAGGAATAAATCTTTGCTTTAATCTAGTGCCTTACACCCTAAGTACTTGAAGCTGATGAAGGGTGCAAACACTTCAGATGGCAGCTACTCCATCTTAACTGCTCTTACCATGCAGTATAAAAGATCTTTCATGCTGATTCTTACCAGGATACATTGACCACCTGAGAAGACAGCTAAATAGTTTGCTCATACCACATAAATGAGAACAGTTCCCTTGATCTCCCATTGTCCCCTTGAGTTAATCAGACTAAACATTGTCATTGTTTAAATATTCTAAGTCCCTGCAACAACGATATCAATCTCTTTTAATGAACCTCAGGCATAAAGGGCATGTCGACAGGCATGTCGACAGTCTCGACAAGAACCAGCCTTAATATTAAAGCTGTCATAGTCAGTCAGTCTTATCAGGCCAGTCATGCAGAATGATTACCTTCTATTTGAATTGTTCCTCTTCAGTACAGGGAAGAAGTCAACTTTATTCTAGTGAGAGTAAATGTACACTTCCAAAATGAAAAAAAGAGCAATGGTCTGATTTATTTTTGTCGACCACTTGGAGTACAGTGGACACAACTGACAGTTTAGCAGCCTGTTTGTTTTGACACATTTCTTTGAATGTGCTGAGGGCCACTCAAGGCCACACTTCAGGGCTGAATGTGACCTGGGATTTTCCAGACCTCTACAGCGGTGCTTGAATAGATGCTTTGTGCACTGCAACCCTGTTTCAACGTTTGTCTACCTTTTATCGCTATAGTGCAAAATCCTCTCCACTTCAGCAGATGTTATCATAAACATAATACCCCTGTCCTGCATGCCTGATCCAAAACAACTAGCATTCCCATAGGCTATGCTTTTATTTTGCTGTTGAGCATATGGTCAGTTGTTTTCATAGGATATCTGCATTGAAGTACCACAGAACACAATTGTAAGCACTTTATAAAGTATTCAAATGTATCTGAGGCAACGTTACACAGCCGTTTCAGTGCACACGAGAACAAATGTGTCAAAGTTTGTGACTGTACTCTAAAAAACGACAACAACTTACTATTACAGATGACAGACCATATTGTTGTCTTTCTGTTAGAGACATTTTTTAGCAATATGTCATTTCCCCAACAGTATGACTCAACTCGACCAAGCATGCTTCAGAGAGCAGACCATAATCTCAAAAATAATATGACATATCAAGCATGAAACAAAAATGGCACAGGGCTGGTGAGGAACAGTACTCTTTCAATTACAGCATGACCTTTTCTTAACCGGCATAAAAGGGATAATTTCAAGCTTAAAGAAAAGCCACTGCATCTGGAAGTAAAACATACAGTGGTGGAAAAGGGAGGTATTTTCCTGTTAAGAACAGAGGAAATAGTCACAGAAGTGTGTGACATTACAGTCTGTCTGGCAGCCAGTATTTTCCAGCAGCATGATCCAGACAGCAGAGCTTCGCCAATGTCATGTCTGTTTTTTTTTTTATTTTTTTTTTTTATTAAACAAGTTAGACAAAGACAGACTTCAAAAGTTCTTATATATTTGTCTCTTTACTCATTAAGCAAAATTTGACCAATTTGGCCCTTTCAGTCATTTAAAGTCTGTACATAAATGGCTCTCTGTGCAGACACTTCCCAGGCAAATATGTTTCTTCCATGGCAATGCTCTCAATCACCCTGCACATAAAATCTAAACAAACTAACAATATGAATGCAAGTTTGTGTAAAGCTATAAAGCTAAATAAAGAAAAAAATGGTGTGTTGCCATGAAAAGTGAAGTGAGATTAATCCCATTGTGGCTGGTAGTACCAGGATATCATTTATCAGTGGTTTTCAATCTAGGGGCCTAAAAATGTGTGTATAATAATTCTAAATGTGAACATAAGACAGTATTTTTAAAATGTATGCATAAAAATGTACCTAAATGCATCTCTCTTTTGATAAATTGCATTTCATCTTAAATTCAGACACAATGTGTACACATCATCTACAGAAGGCCTATTAATATCTCTTTATAGTCCAAAAGAAGCACGGCACTCATTATCAATGAACAAGGAAATCCAAGGGCACGCTTGTTGTTTGTTGTTGTTTTCATGAAATCCTAATATAAATTAATTAAATTCAGTGATGTAATTATCACTAAACAGTTAACTAAAAAGGGTAGTGAGAAAGTTATTGAGGGAAGGACAGTGAAGTAGAAAGCAGCTGTAGCGAATCAGCTAAAAGGGGAAATATGAATAATTAATTATAATTAATTATAAATAACTAGATCCGCTGTAAGTATTTACTTGACCTCTCAGTGTCAACTGTCTGTCAATTCTAAGAACGTTAATTTCCTGGGGAAAATTACTTTCTTACTGTACAATACTACTCAGAGCATGTCAGTCGTGACTGACGAATTGGGATCTCGCCCGAGAGCCCAATCACCTTCGAGTGTTAACTAAACAAGCCAATGACAGTTGGCGTGCGTGTTTCGCCACTCGCACCCCGCCCCGCAGCGCGGGTATAAAAGGAGAGTGCGTGCAAACGCACATCAGCTTTTCACTTCGGAGCCAAGCCTTTTCAAGACGAATCTCTGCGAGTGTTTGCAGAAAACAGCTGCCGTTGGTGTCACGGCGTGTCAGCGGGGGTTGCCATCCAGCTCAGTGCGGGAACATGACCATCGCAATGTTGTGGTCTAGATTCCTCCTCGTTAAACGGGGGGGGTATCCCCCTTGCCATGCCCCGCTCTAGCTCCTCCGGTTCTCGGAGGGCTACTTCGGTTCATGGTCAGGGAGACACTGGCTACCCAGCCCTGGCTACGTCGGTGGTTCCCCTAGTCCCGCTTGTTCGGTCGGTGGGGGCCTGGTTAGCGCTCCCCAGGCCATCTCGCTGGCTCATGAGAACCATCAGACTCGGCTACGCGATTCAATTCGCCCGGCGCCCTCC
>NW_015629501.1:130551-130881 GCF_001515625.1 Sinocyclocheilus rhinocerous
ATGTCGCAACTCGCCCGCCATCCCCTCTGGAGTCAGAAGCATCTGAGGTTGCTTCGCGCCGTTCATGTCCCAGGCGAGCTCAATCGTGCAGCAGACGAGCTCTCACGTCAGCCCGCCCTTCTGGGAGAATGGCGTTTCCCCCTGAGACAGTCCAGCTGATTTGGAGATGCTTTGGGGACGCTCAGGTAGACCTGTTTGCCTCCCCAGACACGTCCCATTGCCAGTTGTTTTACTCCCTGGCCGAGGGGACCCTTGGCACGGACGCACTGGCGTGCAGCTGGCCTCGGGGCCTACGCAAATACGCGTTTCCCCCAGTGAGCCTTCTCGCAC
>NW_015629501.1:131119-145901 GCF_001515625.1 Sinocyclocheilus rhinocerous
TCGATGCTGAACTGCCTGGGGTCTTTCCAGCACAAGAGGGCGGTTCCACTGAAACAGTTTCAGAGGCTCCTGGGGCATATGGCATCCGCAGCCGCTGTCGCGCTGCTCGGGTTGCTTCATATGAGACCGCTTCAGTGTTGGCTTCACGACCGGGTCCCGAGATGGTCATGGCGACACGGCGCATACCGGGTTTCAGTCACCCCGTTCTGCCGTCAGACCTTCAGCCCGTGGTCAGATCTTGCCTTTCTTCAGGCGGGGGTGTCCCTAGGGCAAGTATCCAGGCATGTTGTTGTGTCAACAGATGCCTCCGCCAGGGGCTGGGGTGCCATGTGCAATGGGAATGCAGCTGCGGGGCTCTGGTCGGGGCCCCGACTGCAGTGGCATATCAACTGCCTTGAGTTGCAAGCAGTATGGCTTGCTCTGCGCCGCTTCAAATTGCTGCTGCACGACAAGCATGTATTGGTCCGTACGGACAACACTGCGACTGTTGCTTACATCAACACCAAGGTCTACGCTCCCGTCGCATGTCGCAACTCGCCCGCCATCTCCTCCCCCACCGCTGTACGGCCGGGGTGCAAGTCTCGGCTCCTCGGCGAAAAAATTATGTGCGTTTGCACGCGCTCTCCTTTTATACCCGCGCTGCGGGGCGGGGTGCAGCTCAAGTAGGTTAGGTGATGAGAAAGAACCATTTTGAGTCAGAGGATCTTGATGAATGGAAAGACTAGGCAGAGGCCTGGCGCAGACTTAAAGGTTGCAGAAGAGTTTCTAGCTCACATCCTTATCTTCTTTCTATCCTTATCCACCGGGCACGCCCGCACCGGCTCAGGCTCTCCACACGGGCAGCAATCAGAAGATTTAGCAGAAGACTTAGCAGAAGAACCTGGGCAGAACTGTGCGTGAGCCTTTTAAAGTCTGAGAAGATTCACGCCTCTCAGGATGGGCTTGTCCAATGAGAAAGGCTGAAATTCCAAGCGGGAGTTTGGAAATACTGGGGAGTTTTACCACCCTTTGTCTGAGAGCATGGCAATTTGCAAATGGAATTCGATAGGGGATGATGCAAAATTATTAAAGATTCTTAGAACACTAATATATTGCCTATGTATTCCTTAGGAGAAATGGAGGGAGAGTTGCTCTGCCCGCACTCCTTTAAGCAATAAAACTAGTGTTATCTGATGGGTTGTCTTTGGTTGCCATGGAACCAGAGGCCTGTTCTGCCCTTTTAAGGTGTTAGTTGCATTTCGGGGGAAGGGTCCATAGACCCTCATAGTTGGCCCTTTGGTTAGGTGAGGGGGCGTTAGATATTATTTGTTAAATATAACAAATAGTTGTGTCTGATTGGTCCAAATGCTACACAGCCCATGATTAGAAACCATTGGTCCAAGACCAGATAAAAAAGATTATCTTAGTCACTTTAGCACATAACAAAACAGTATGTACTTTTATGAATGTTTGCACTGTAGAACTGTATTGAACCTTGACTACATTTGATTATGAATTTCTGTTTTATTTGTGTTGTTAACCATAAACATTAGGAGTATCAGAATGTTTGGTTACACACAGACACAGACAGACACACGCACACACAGACAGACGCACACACACACACACACACTTGAAACAGAAATTATTTTAGATACAGTTGCTCCTTTACGCTTAAGGAAGATTAAGGAAAACAGTCTGACACCGTGGTATAATGAGCACACTCGCACCCTAAAGAGAGCAGCCCGGAAAATGGAACACAGCTGGAGGAAAACAAAACTAGAGGTATTTCGTATTGCTTGGCGGGAAAGTAACCTATCCTACAGAAAAGCATTAAAAACTGCTAGATCGGTGTGTGTGTGTGTTTTCATGCATTTGATTACATTATTCTCTTTATGCATGTTATGAGCTGTTACTCTGTTGATTTAGTTAATGATTGTTACACTAATGCTGGACTTATGACATGAAAAATCCTGAGTGGACATAAAGGCGAGACAGTGTGTGGTTCAGAGTTGTGAAGGTAATGGTGAGCCACAAGAAAATGACCGCCATTACAAGAATGGCTCTATTTTGAGCAAAAGCACAAATTCTTATTATTTCTGTTAATTAGGTGGGTATCTTGTTACAGTAGTCATATAATGTCAAGAGAACATGTTAGTAAAGTGTATTTACCTTTTGAGTGGTGTACTGTACATTTTATGAACGGATTAATACATTTCATGGGGATTATATTCTCTCGTCAAAATGGTGTATTATTCACAGGAAGGCCACTAACGGCCCGGGTGTTTTATATATGTTAACTTTAAGCATAAAAATATGCTCCAGCACACTGAAATCCCATACTAATATTATGGTATTGTATTTAAGTTTACAAATGAGGTGTTTATCACAGGAACTGATGTATTGTGTGATTGCTGTTTATATGCTGCAATCAAAGAGTTACTACTACTAATACTCATTGCATTTAAGTGTTTATTTTGTCTTGCTCAAGTATTTAGTTCAAAAGAATGGTATATTAATAACATTCTCATGTAGCATATAGAAATAGTATGGTATTGTAATGTTAGTTTATGGGAACTAAGTATAAAATTGATCCCAGTAATATGCTTTAAGAATGTATAAAGAAGTGAAAGCAAGAATAAAGATCCGAAACAAGGATTTGGTTAAGCAGAAAATATGGTTCCCTTTCATGGGAACTTCGAACTGCGTCCTCTAGGGGTTGCTATGGGGAACGCCTCGTCGTGACCCGTGTCTGAAGCATACATTGAAAAAACACCAACTCGTTGGCCGGCGACAGCCATGACGTCACTACCGGTGCGACTATAGTATAAATAGGCGCCGGGAGCACACATCATTCTCTTCTTCGTCTTCATTGACTGTTTTGTTTGAAGCGTGCATTTCTGTGGTAAGAGCGATCTCTATTCATCTCATTATGGCGAGCACTAGCAAAGCGTTTAAGGATGTGTGCATCCGTGTTGACGTTGTTTAACATCTGATGACACACACGATCTATGCGTTATTTGTTTGGGCGAAGAGCACGCACACGATGCCTCCGAGGGGGCAATTGGCGTGCACAGCGAGCGTTTTTTCCAAGGGAAAAGCTCCGCTCTCGTTTGTCTCTCTTTTCGAGGAAAGAACACATGTGATAATGTTGTCATTAGGTCAGATTGAGTTAGACCTATCGGACTGTGCCATCTAGAGTTTCATGCCAGAACTCTGTATATATATGCAGCCAACTTACCTCTATCCCACGACAGTTTTCGGGCATCCTCATATCATTCGGCCGTGGCAAAAATTCCTCTGATCAGAAAGTGGATGGTATTTAAGCCTGAGGCAAACACTGATTAATTCTGACGCACGATAATGAACAAAAAGAAACTGTACGATCTATTCATCACCTGCAAATCAGCCAACCTCACTCCTAAATCCACTCCAGCCCCCAAGGCGGCCAATAGATCGGGCAAATCTCACAAGGCCCCGAACTCGCCTCGCTCGACAGCACCAACCCGGCTCTCCTCGAGCGTTGGGTCGCAGCAGCAGGCCTTCAAACGAGCCCCAGATCTCACAGCAGCATGGCTTCACTCACTTTCCGCTTTGGCTCAGCCTTTCATCGAGGCTCTTCCGGCCGTACGCACCCGGTGTTCTGACGATTTGTGCTACCCTGTCAGATTTTGCTACCTCCCATTGAAACAGTAGGTAGCACAATGTGACAACAAAAAATGCTACCCATCAGATTATGCTTTATTAACGCATACACCTACCCTCAACCCTAAACCTACCCTTACAGTAAAGCAAATGCAGTAATTATGTGTTGTTCAGCATGAGAAAATTGACACAATATTGATGTGCACATGCGCAGTAAGCCCTGGTAGGACAATCTGACGGGTAGGATGAAATGTGAGGACACCGACCCTCCAGCTCCTGTAGCAGATGCTAGCACGAGGCTGCCTCTGCTAGCGGTGCAGGCCACCAGTGTTGCCAAATAATTTTTTAGGTAAAGTTGCTAAAGGCAGGTCGTTTGTTTTTAAAAGTCATTAAATGACGTTGTGACATCATAGTATTTTGATGACATTATGTAACCATGATATAAAACTGTGTAGAATACACACTGAAATTACTCAAATTTTCTGTATTAATTTTCACCAGCATTTTACCTGTATTTTAAATTACACATCGCACTTTAATAGATGGATAGATAAGATGGATAAGATCGATTTTCGAAATAATAAGATCAACTGTGTACCTAAATGATCATCAATTATAGGAACAAACTAACAACTAAGGTGTATCATAAATAATTCAGAATTTGGAAAGGCACAGAAAACGAATAACTTGTTCTACAGAAGCTCTAAAGGGAATAAATACGAGATATGAGAAAAAAATATATTTCAATGCTTTCTCTCGCAAGTATATCGTTGGGTAATTATACTCAATATAAATTGCGGGCATCAGGAAGCCGCTATTAATATGCGGGGCTTGAAATCGCTGTTGAGTATGAGCTCGCTTTTACTTTCCCTTTCGAGATTCGCGATCACACATACTCTGTGTATACCACAGAGCACCAGTACTTACCACACATTTCACAAGATTAGATTTTTGTCAGTGGTGCTCAGGATCTGCAAATCATTCGCCATTGCAGCAGCTAGAGTTCTTACTAGAACCAGGAAGTATGACCATATTAGCCCGGTTCTGTCAACACTGCACTGGCTACCTATTAAACATCGTATAGATTTTAAAATCTTGCTTATTACTTATAAAGCCCTGAATGCTTTAGAACCTCAGTATTTGAACGAGCACTGAAAAATTAGTGTTTACTATTATCACTTTGCATTATTGACACACTATCTTCCTAATTAATGTTGTACAGTTGCTTTGACACAATCTCTATTGTTAAAAGCGCTATATAAATAAAGGTGACTTGACTTGACTTGACTTGACATTGTCCTATCAGTCATCTTTCCTTACTCTGTTTATGTAGTAATTGAAATTTTATGTACTGTAATGTAACAGGCTACCGCTAGCAAGCGGCTAACCATGTGCCTTTAGTGGCTCCATAGAACACGTTATTCATTTTCTGTGACTTTCCGAATTTATATTTACTATTCGGGAACATCCCTAATAAATAAACAATTATTATTGATCAAGCGTAACTAGCAACTTAATTCACATGCAATGCGTACTAGGCACCTTTCTCCAAGTCTTTACCAGCTGATGTCCCAATACTTTCTTCTTTCTGCGTGGTTAAGAGGAAAATGCATGGACGCTAGCGTGAGGCTGCCTCCACTAGCGGTGCAGGCTACACATGCTCTTCAGTTTCCTCCAGAGGTCACATACTTCCCTTCCCGTGGTCTACATCTACAGCACCTGAAGCAAGCGTGAGGCAATGCAACACAGGCCCTCACATCTCATTCTTTTCCTACATTTTTCTCTAACACTTCTCTCAGCCTCCCTCCTCAAGCTCCAGAGCCTGATTTAAGCGTGAGGCTGCCTCCGCCGACAATCGTGGCCCCCTCTCCTCTCCCTTACACTTCTCTACACTGCCCTCCAAATCACAATATTCTCTTTTCACAGCAACACCTCTGCCCGTCCCACCAAATACTGTTGCCTCAGAGCCACCCCCAGTGGCTCACAACATCCGAGCACAGATCCTAGAAGGTGCAGACATAGACCTCTCATCTAGGACAGTCATTAACGATTATTTTGGTAACTGAGTTATGTTATATTAATCAATTATTATGATGATTAATCGAGTAATCTGATAATTATAATGTGTTTTTATGGTAATAAAAATAGACCTAATCAAGCCTTTAAAATGACCTAAAATACATATGTAATAGCAATGAGGCAATAATAATTGGTTCAAATAAAGTATCAAAAGCATGTAACAATATGGTTTTGCTGAACAAAACAAAACTTAAAATACATAATGTATTATAAACAATTTAAGTAATGCACACTACACATTATATCATAGATGTACAGACGGCGCCAGCAGCCTGACGATTGTTTTTACATGTCACTGCGCAATCTAATCCTTGTTTAATATTGGCTAAAGAACATTTAATTCAAATGTCCTCTAAATCTTTAATATTTGGCCATTTCTTTATGACAAAAATACTACAGCAACTGTAATTTCTTGAATATGTGGACATCAAAATGTGTAAACCCAGAGTGAGGGTTTGAACTTTTATTTTGAAATCGCAATGAACAGTTAACAGTATGTGGCCATTTTCCGAGTTTTCTATTGCGTTCAGCCATTTCTCTGAAATAATCTGTTCAGCCTTCCCACATAGGTGGCACAAACTAAACGAGGATTCATGATCAGCCTTTTCGATGCTCCCGCCTTCTCAGGTTTTTTTTCGCATTGGCCCATCGGAGTGGCTACTGGGAAAATTCTCAGGTAAGAAAAACCGTCTCAGGTTACTTATGTAACCATGGTTCCCTGAGTAGGGAACGAGACACTGCGTCCTCTATGGGGAACGCCTCGTCGTGACCCGTGTCTGAAGCATACATTAAAAAAACACCAACAACACGTTGGCCGGCGACAGCCATGACGTCACTACCGGCGCAACTATAGTATAAATAGTCACCGGGAGAACACATCATTCACTTCTTCGCCTGAAGCTTGCGTCCGCAGCATGGCAAGAAACCTAGAGGACGCAGTGTCTCGTAAGACCCCCGAAAGAAAATGAGTGGATACTAAGGTATCACTCTGATCCGGACAAAAGCGCTGTCTGGATCACATCCCTTAGGTCTCTTACCTACCTTCCTTTGACCCGCGATTCTTCCTACCCCTATCCGCGGGCGGGGGAGGAGCGCGAGCCGCGACACTAGCCTTCTGTGCCCGTCTCTGATCTTCTCAATGTCTGTATGGAAACCAGGAAGAAAGGAAGGCTCACCTGAGCTGGAAGGTTATGGCCAGAAAAAATAACGTTCATCGAGATGACCTCGCGACGTCACTTTTGTGTGTCATCGGATGTTTGAACAAGGACAACACGGATGCACACATCCTCTTAAATGCTTTGCTAGTGCTCGCCATAATGATATGAATAGATCGCTCTTACCACAGAAATGCACGCTTCAAACAAAACAGTCAATGAAGACGAAGAAGAGAATGATGTGTTCTTCCGGCACCTATTTATACTATAGTCGCGCCGCTAGTGATGTCATGGCTGTCTCCGGCCAACGTGTTGTTGGTGTTTTTTCAATGTATGCTTCAGACACGGGTCACGACGAGGCGTTCCCCATAGCGACCCCTAGAGGACGCAGTTCGAAGTTCCCATGAAAGGGAACTTATAATTGATCTGTCAGCTCAGCATAACTCCCCATTTTCAAGCATAAACACTTCGATCCCTCTTAATGAATTTTCTCTCAAATAGCAGGACACTGATCATGTGATCGATATGATAAAAAATGATGGCACTTGGCTGGCCAAAGTCGACATCACCTCAGCTTTCAAAGCGATGCCTATCCATCTGGATTCATGGCACTCAATCGGGGTACGCTGGCACAGGAAGTTCTCTTGGATGCAAAGCAGCCCCAAGAATTTTTGACACATTATCAGAAGCAGTTTGTTTGATTTGCTGAACAATTTTGCAATTTTCCCAACTCATTCACCTGCTAGGTGACTTTCTAATCGTCCCGCCTCCCACCTCATTCACCTGCTTGATGACTTTCTAATTGTCCCGCCTCCCGACGCCATCCCAGCTGCGCATATCCTTACAGTTTAAAAAGTTTTCTGAGCTCGGAATTCCCATCGCCCAGCGGCAGATGGGGGTTCTCCCTTCCGATGCAGTGACCCACCGCTCCCGTCGGTCACAGTGTGGGCCCTCCATCTGTCGTTTCAATTCGTGCTGCTTATTCAGCGGCAGGTGGGGCTCTCCAGAGGCAGACCCATTGCCAACCCCAGTACCTTAATATTCACAACTCATATTCCCGTAACCTATCCCTTAATACCCCTCCCTGACGATTCACTCAATTCTATCCCCTAAGCAGTTTCACCCAGAATCCTCCATTCTTATCCATCAGGTTGGAGTCATCAGGTTCACACTTCTCCTATAACCTGCCATTTCTTGATTTTTCTCTCCTCTCAATAACTTAATTCATTTCCTACCTTAATTCCCTTAGGAACCTCCAAGCTGGGTCTATTAAAGGTTATTTAAGCGGCATCCAATTTTTTTTTACAAATTAATCTATGGCTCCCCCTCCCTGAAATAAATAATTCTCAAACTTCTCTCTTAAAGGAATTCAGCACTCCCAAACATCAAGCCATGACATGCCAGACAACCTATAACTTTGGACATCCTTACAAAATGCATCCACAGTCTCTGCACAGGGTACCATTCACTCCATACCGCTCGTACCCTCGACGCCATGTTTATATTGGCTTTTTTCAGTTTCCTGAGATGCTCAGAACTCACAATAACCTCCAAATTCAACCCCAAACTCCATTCAACCATCTCCGACTTATCTGCACTCGACAGCGAATCTATGCATGTTCAACCTCCCGTCCCCAATTCAACCGTCGTATTGAATCGCGTTACTTATTCGGCGGTTTATTAACCTTATGGCCAGAAAGCTAAAGACAGCATCAATTTGGATAGAGCTCCTGCCAGAGAACTCCAAATGCCCTCAGTGCCCAATGTAAGTCCAGCTGAGAGAAGGGTTGCACCGGTCAAAGTGACCAGACTGAGACCATAAACTGAAGACCCAACAAAATCACTGGCAAGGTCAAAGATGACTGAAAGTCATTGCAAAGTTAACAATTCTCAATTCTGCCAAGAAATGAAAATCAAAATTTAACTATTCAAGTACCTTCCCTAATAGCTAAAGCTGGAAAAAGAGGAAAACAGTTACCATCACATGCGAGTAGAGTGAACATGTGTGCACCAAGGTGTGTTGGAGAGACTCATAATCAGCCCACCAGTACAAGCTTACCCCAACTCCCATTTGTGCTCCATACAGACTTCTCCAAACAAGGACTTGAAGCTGTACTATAGCAGCAGCAAAATGGCAGGCTTAGATTCTGGCTCCAGAATGTTGGTCCCAGCCGAAAGAAGATATAGACTTCACTCTGGGAAGCTGGAGTTCCTGTCACTTAAATGGGTAGTTTGCGAGATGTTCCACGGTTTCTTGTTCTAATGTTCAATTTTCCCATTTCAGCCATTTTGTGCATCAGCCATTTTGAATTTTGTTGTAAAATAGTATAGTTTACAAAGGCAGTGGCATATCATTACGAAATTTGGCATGTTTCTTTAACATGAACTACCCATAGAGTTTGGGAAATTTAAAAAAATGCTAATAGCTTGTGATTAGCTTTGTTTATTGTCATGAAACTGGTCTTAATAGATTCCTTTTGTCATGCCAAGAACATAGATACCAATGTTGCAATAGTCTGTCAAACTTCCTGTCCACCATTTTTATTTAATTTGGAGAAACTACTTTTCAAACTCCTCTTAAACCATTGATCTGATTTTTACCAAATTTCCCTCTGATCATCTTCAGACCAAGCTGGCGAAAATAGATTTCATGTTAATATTCCAAAGTGTTATCTTTAAAATCTTAAATCGTCTCTAAATTCTTTCAATGCCTAATTGCCTTATTTTTACAGTTTTACAGCATCCAGCCACTATGACATTAAATTAGGATTATATTAGGATCAGATTTATGTCTTATTAAGGCCTATGTAATTCTTTGTGTAATATTCTGTGTATAGTATGAAGAGAACCCAGGTCAACTCAAGGACTCTTGCATTCACAAGCTGATTCCTTGTTTCACAGGACCCTGAAACTAATGTGTATCAGTGTATGGTTTTGCACTGTGTACTCTTCATTGAATAAACCTGCCTAAAGGTACACAACCCACTCCAAGTTTAGCCAAGAACCAATAAATCCAAATGTTTTTAGTCAATACATAAGTAAGTAAATTTTATTTATAGAGCACATTTAAATTCAGCTAACACTGACTAAAGTGCTGTACAAAACAATCATAAAATACAGTAAAGTATAAAATAAAATACAAATTAAAATCCAAGATAACAATACTAATCCATAAATTAAAAATCAACAGATAAAAGAGCTTTATTAGTAGATCTGAGGGATTTAGGAGCAGAATTAAATGAGATAAGATCAGAAATGTATGATGGGGCTTGTCCATTAACTGCTTTAAAAACAATCAACAACATTTTGAATTGAATTCTAAAGGAGACAGGAAGCCAGTGGGGCGACGCTAAAATTGGAGTGATATGATCAGGACCATGTCTATTCAAGTACAGTACAGGGCAGTCTTAATCCCTATTCGCACGGGATTAGTATTATCTGGGGACCTCGTGTGATTTAGAAATTACCCCCCCCCCACATCGGAATTTCATGTGGCGCATTCGCACGGGATAAGCGAAGCCTGTGATTTTACTCGAATTTAATGACTTATCTCCCGGATATGAATGTTCCTTACCGCATGCTGCTATACATGTCATCTATCTCCATCTAATCATTCTTTTTGTTTTCGCTCTTCTGATGGGTTTTCAAATTTCTCTTTCTGCAAATTGTATAGTTGTATGGTGTATAGCGACAGGGGTGGTTCTATCTAGACCATTTTTATGTAGGCTTCAGCCCCCCTAAAACTATCTGAATGATCGGGCCAGTGCTGCTTCCTCTAAGTTTATCATTCTCGTGTGTTTTAAGGCTTGTCAGTTTAAACATTTTATGCTATTCAAGCACAAGATGGCACAAAAGAGATCTCAATGCAGTATTCGCGCGCTGTCATAGATCGCACACACCTGAAGCACGCACACAAGGAAGTCGTCTCTCAGACAGCAAGCAAATACCAAATTGAGTTCTTTTTCACGTCTTGAGCAAATTGGCACAATTATCTGAATGGCTTGACGAGTATCAACGTAAAAACAGTCTTAAGTGAACGTAAATAGTTAAGAAAATATCGGATGTGCATTAATATAACGGACCCATGCATTTCTTAGGTTAATAATGTTAATCAAACAATAAAAGAGAGAATCACTCGCTGCTCTTAACTAAGTAACTTCTGTAGCTTTAATGGATATTTGTGTATATTTGCTTCATACAATTTAGGTAATTTGTATCTATCTAATAGTCTGTCTGAGGGCTCAGCCCCGCCTGTGGATGAAATCCTAGAACCGCCTCAGTATAGCGATATGTCCCAGGCCTCAAAATACTATCAAAACACTCCAACCTCCATTCTTCGCAAAAGATGGATAAAAAGGTGCACATTAAACAAAAACCTTGAAAAAATTATATACGACCTTGCCAAATCACAGAGATGCCGATTGGCACGGGACTAATATTATCACAGGTCCTTGGTGTTCGGCAAAATATGGTAGGTCATTTGCGGGGGAATTTTTACTTTACAAATTACAGACATGGCCGATTTTCACGGTATTAAGATAACAGACAATCTCCGCAATTATTACAAATGACTAGAGGTCACCAGGTAATACTAATCCCGTGCGAATAGGGCTATAGGCTAGTTGCCAAGTGGGGGAATTTTTAACATGGGTTGGGCTTTCTCAGAAAGTGTAAGATTTTGAGTCAAAAATTCAGTTACACTAATGTGTTTTCTCAAGCAGTGATTCGTATGTTAGTTAGTTCAAATATACAGATGTGTAGTTTTACAATCTGTAGATGTATAGTTTGTGTGCATACAGGAAGTGACTGTTCAGGCAATAAAGCTACTCTGAGAAATATTAACTGCAGTATGACATCTAATCTTGTGATTACCTGTGGCCTTGTGCATATATGGCAGCTGTGCTGATTCAGTACAACAGCACTGCTACTTGTAATATTGCACCTTTATATCAAGTAACTTACATTTTAGGGCACATGTACACCTGCACTGTTAAATTCTCTGGGTAAAAGATAGGACAGGATATAAAGCATGTGTGAACACACCCTTTTTAAAACAGCATTTTATTTTCCTGAACAGTGTGGTTATAAAGAAAACACAGCTTATATGAGTGCCTCATTCCTTGTGAATGTTTAGTGTAGCTTTGACCAAGCATCATTCACACAAATGTAACTGCCAAATTAAGAACATTTATTGGTCAGTGGTGCTGTGAATTGGCATGTCAAAGTTCACCAACTTTAACCTAAAATTTGCATAGGGCATAAACATAGACAAGCGGAGCGATTCTATGTTTTCTATCTTTACAAATAAAAGATGTGATAATATTAGTCCTAATCATCCTAATCGGGACTAATCATCTCTGTGATTTGGCAGGGTCGTATGTAATTTTTTCAAGGTTTTTGTGTTAGATTAAATATCAGCATTGCTATGTCAATCAAATCAGAGATCTGAAATTAACTGTTATAATATATAATCTTTTTAATTGAGCTATACTTTTGCAGGCTAATTCCATAGCCTGTGAGTTACAGTCAAATTTCATGTACGTATTTTATGTTCAGTTTGTGAATAGGATTTATTTATTTCTATTTTTGTAATAAGTTTCCCTCCATTTCCAAGTTGTGGCCTTGGATGTTGATTTGCTTCTATGTAAGATGGTCACAGTCTCCTTCCATGGTACAACCAGTAAACAGCTTTGGAGAGCCAGAAACTAAAATGAGTGTTTCACAATTTTAAGTGGGGAGTTTTCTTTCAATTAATTCCACCACAATGACTGATCCTTTACAAAAAGTACTATTTTAGTGTTCGCTTTTATTAATTTTTCTGAAAAGTAATGCATCCAGAACAAATTAAATGTGAAATCGGTATAGAATCATAGTTACTGAATTTAGAAGTTTGTTGGAGCTCTCTAAATCAGACAAAAAAAAAGAAACAAAATCAAACAGTTGGGTGGAACTCAAATATCCAGATGGCAGACTCCACCAAAAGTCAAAGCAATTCTAAAGTCGTGTGTATTTTTAAAATCCTCTGACTCACAGTCTTACAGCCGCTGACTTACATCTGTAAATCCCACATTTGAAAAATGGTGAGGGAAATGGCTGGGATAATGGCATTTGATCCTGCAATTTAAACCTTTGTAGTTTATTTCAGAACCCCCTTTAAACTGTATCATCAATTTTGAGAACTTCACAATATAATAAACTGTCTGTGTCACTCATCTTGCTAGTTTTTTTGTGAAAAAATGTATATGTTCTCTTATGTTGTTGCATTGATACTTGGGGTCATATTTACTAGCTTGTGCCAGCATAGTTATTTTGCAATTTACTTTACTGCATATGCATTTGTAGGAGTTTCCCTTTCAGACAGAAATTATATGGCAAAGTATTTCAATAAATCATGCAATGTGAATTATGGAAATGAGCTGGCTCCATCTGTGTTCTTTAATTTGCACATTGTCAACAGATCACCTGCAGAACATTCCATTCCCATCTGTGCTTTATGGGATTGTGGTCTCATGCTAATTTGCCCTATTTAGTAAATCTTAGGCCCTTGGTGTCTGGTGTGTGCAGTCTGTGGATTAGGACTAGCATTACTCTACTGTACAGTATTACTGTAAGACAGGGATCATTTGATCATAAGCCATTAGATAAGTCAATGAGATGACATGTTACATTTGTATTCCTTTGCGTTTTATGGGGGCAACAAGGGTGACCTGCCTAATTTCACGAGATGAAGTGCTATATTTCACAAGAAAATGCTATTGGACTTTATTGCATTTTGTACACAGAAAGTCCAAAAACAAAACAATAAAAAAAATTTTTTTTAAATAAATAAAACAAAGACAAAAAAGGACAAAGAAGGACAAAAGCCTTATAAATTTCATTTACTGAAATGTAAAGTCAACACATCATTCAGTGCAAAAAATTCTAAACCACAAGTTCATTCCCTTTGTGGACATAATGATTAATGCACTTTTATTTGTGGATAACAGAAAATGTCTCAGTTATGTAACCTTGGTTGGTTCCCTTTCAGTCAGTCACATTTGACGTTACATCGACACTGACATTAGGGGTCTGACTTGGGAGTCCCAATCACCTCTGCTCTGAGTAGTAAAAAAACAGGCCAATGAATATTGGCGAGTGGAATTTGCATGCCCAGCCACTCCCCTGTGTACACGGGTATTTAAGAGGGTGGCGTGCATCCACTCATTCAGATTTTTGATTCAGAGCCGAGTGGTTGCCCATGTTTGAGCAATCACTCTCCCATTCATCTCTAAAAGAGTAGAAGAGAAGCGAAAACTAGCTTTATGTTAGCTTTCACTGCTCAGACTTACTTGCCCATTGAACAGGTCGCCTCCACCCTGCATGCAATGGCCATTCTGCAAATATATCAGGCCAAAGCACTGTATTGCACGGGGGTAGTTCTAAGCCGGGGTTAATGCAGTAACTGTGCATAGTGACCGACTTTGCCTCTAGGTGATTAAGATCACAGCACGGGCCCACAGCTAGGCGATGTCTACTTTGGTGGTACAGGAGCACCATCTCCGGTTGAACCTTATGGAGATGTGCAACGCCAACAAAGTGCGCTTTCTTGACACCCCCATCTCCAAAGCCAGCCTTTTTGGTGACACTGGCTACATTTACATGCACAATTTTTGGTTCAATCGGACTGAATTCATTCCGATAGATGAATCTGAATGTAGTGTTTACATGAACGCAAAAGACAGTGATCGGGTTGATGTGCGTCTTTATATGTCACAAGCTTCAAATCGGAATAGATTTTTTTTTACATGCGCACACTGCACAAAAATAGATTTTCTTACTATTTGCACATAATAACCACTCTCCTACACGGTTTATTTATTTGTTTTTAACAGCAGAATTAATATTTATTAATTTATGGATAAATATACATATAAACCGCTGTGCCG
>NW_015629501.1:146156-160196 GCF_001515625.1 Sinocyclocheilus rhinocerous
CATTCCGATCGAGCTCAATCGGATCGATTAAGGTGTTTACATGAAGGTTTTTCAGTCCGATTGAGCCGTCAATCCGATTACAAATGGATTATTTGGTTGCATGTAAACGTAGCCAGTGTCATAGCTCTCAGACAGACTGAAAACAAATGGAGGCTGTCAAACACATCCTGCCCCGATGTATGAACACCTCCACCAAGCTGCAGAGGGCTGGCAGTCTGTTTGTCGCAGAAAGCATCCCCCTGTGGTTTTTGCATTTGCTCTGGCATGGCATCTGCTGCAACTTTGGGCCACCCACAGGAAAGTGACGTAACCTGTGCCCCAGGCAGCCGCTAAGTTCTGCGAAGCAACCCATAGACAGAAGGGACTCCTCTTTCCCAGGAGGTGGTGAGTACACTGCTCCTCCCCCGGGGGGGGGAGGGCCGGGGGGAGAGTTGTCTGTTTCATTCTGCTGTGCCATTGGCCCAATGACCAGCGGTACCCAAATTCTCTATGAAAGAGCAGTTCCTTCAGTCTCTGGGTTACACTGGGTACGATCTGGCAGTGAGCAACGCGATACATCCTCACTCCCTCACTCTCTGTCTCTAGGGTTTGCCTAGATGACATGGTAGTAATAATAATAATAATAATAATAATAATAATAATAATACGTTTTATTTATATAGCGCCTTTCCAGGGCTCAAGGATGCTTTACAATCTGTCTCTAGGGTTTGCCTAGATGACATGGTAGTAATAATAATAATAATAATAATAATAATAATAATACGTTTTATTTATATAGCGCCTTTCCAGGGCTCAAGGATGCTTTACAATGTACATGCAACAAGGAAATAATACCACTGAAAGGGTAGAAAATGATGACAAACAATAGTTAGTAGAAACAGTAAAAGAACATTATATAGACAAGGCAGCATACAGAAGAATAGAATCAAGCACAACGAAAAACAAAACAACTTATGGATGATAACATTCAGAAAATAAGTGAGTTTTGAGTAATGACTTAAATTCAGAAATATTATTAACACAACAAAGTGAGCGACAGAGAGAATTCCAGAGTTTAGGAGCAACAACACTGAATGATCTGCCCCCCACTAAAGAGAGGCGATACCGAGGGACAACGAGAAGGCCAGAGTCCGAAGATCGTAGTGAGTGAGTTGGGGTGTATTGGAGGAGCAGGTTACAAAGATAGGGGGGAGCCAAGCTGTGCGGAGTGCCCTTAGATCAAGTGTCCAGGCATGTTGTTCTTACAACAGATGTCTCCGAGACAGGATGGGGTGCCATGTGCGACCGGCATGCAGCCTCGGGCTCCTGGACAGGACCTCGACTGCAGTGACAGATCAATTGCCTCGAGTTCCTGGCAGTACTACTTGTCCTGCTAGGAGCAGGTCTTGTTGGTTGCACATTCCTGGCCCACGCGGACTAGGTTTTCCGACCTGATGCCCCTGGCAACAGCCCCTCCCTGACGAATCCCCCTGGGGAAGGGCCTTCTTTCTCAGGGGCAGGGCACAATTTAGCACCCATTTCCAGATCTTTGGAACCTCCATGTGTGGCTCCTAGATGGGACGTGGAGGACTTAGGTGGCTTGTCACAGGCAGTGATAGCCACTATCACTCAGGCCAGAGCCCCCTCTACCAGGAAGTGGAGTCTGTTCGCTGACTGGGGTGATTCTCACTGTGAAGAGCCCCGAAGATGCCCGATCAGTGCTGTGCTTTCCTTTCTGCAAGAGAGGTTGGAGTGGAGGCTGTCCCCCTCCACCTTGAAAGTGTATGTTGCCGCTATCGCAGCACATCATGATGGAGTAGATGGCAGGTCGGTGGGAAAGCATGACATGGTCATCAGGTTCCTGAGGGGTTAAACCCTCCTAGACCGTGCCTTGTCCCATCTTGAGATCTCTCTGTGGTCCTTTTGGATTGCAGAGAGCCCCCTTTGAGCCACCAGAGTCAGTTGAGCTTAAGATCCTGTCTCTTAAGACAGCGCTCCTGACTGCGCTCACCTCCATAAAGAGGGTGTAGGACCGGCAAGCATTTTTGGTCAGCAAAGTGTGCCTTGGATTTGGGCCTGCTGACTCTCACGGTATCCTGAGACCATTCCCTGGATAAGTGCCCAAAGTTCCCACCACTCCTTTCCGGAACCAGGTGGTGAACTTGCAAGCACTGCTTTTGGAGGAGGCACTGCAGCCCTTGCACTGCTGTGTCCTGTTCACGCTCTACACGTTTATGTGGACAGCACATAGAGCTTTAGAATTTCTGACTAGCTCTTTGTCTGCTTCAGTGGACAGCAGAAGGGGAAGGCTGTCTCCAAACAGGGGTTGGTCCACTGGCTAGTGGATGCCATCACCTTGGCGTACCAAACACAAGGTCAGCCGTGCCCCCTAGGAGTGAGGGCTCACTCCACTCGGAGTGTCGCCTCCTTCTGGGTGCTGGTGCACAGCACCTCTCTAGTAGACATCTGCAGAGCCTCAGGCTGGGCGACACCTAACACCTTGTGAGGTTTTACAGCCTCTGGGTTGAGCCGGTTTCTTCTCCTGTGTTGGTAACTAAGAGGTAAGTGGCGGGAAGCCCGGCTCAGTGTCTTGCTTGCAGCGCCATCCAGCACCCTTTTGCTGTCAGGCTCGGCGGAGGAGCCTGATGCCAGGCTCAGTGCTTGTGTTTGCTTGCCCCTTCGGTCAGCCACCGAACTGAGCTCAGTGCCCCACATGTAGTGATTCCCTTCTAGTAATCCTATGTGCATATTATTCCATGGTACGGATTCCCTGTTGGTAAACCCAAGTCTTCCCTTAACAGAATTAATTCTGTCTAGTCTCTGCTTTGGTAGTTGTTCCTCCCCTTTTCAGGCAGGACCTACCGCAGTGACTTATGTCATATGTAGTACTGCTCTGCCAGTCAGTCCATATGGGTACTCTCCACATGTTACCTCCCTTCGGGCAGGATGTGATCTCCGTAGTGTCCTTCTCCACACAGACTTAGGCATGCTTCCCCAGAGTAATGCAACTGGTCACGGCTGGAATTGAGAGAACTGAAGCATTCTTTCTTTACTCTGGGTAAAGGAACAGCACCTGCAACCATCCTTGCTTTGAATACTGTCTTTTCAGTCCCGTTTCGGTACAAAAGACTATTCGCCTCATGATGGGGCACTAGGTAGGTTGCGACTTGGGATGCCAGTTGTTACTTGGCATGCAAGAGCTTGCCTACATCTGCATCGCCAACCGTCCTAACACAGTTCAGTGGTTGTGACATTTTCAATAGGGACCCCTAACATCAGTGTCGACGTAACATTGAACGTGACTGACTGAAAGGGAACATCTCGGTTACATATGTAACCTTCATTCCCTGAAGGAGGGAATGGAGACGTCGCGTCACTCCTGCCACGACCTTGAACTACACTGCTGAACTGCTGGGACACGACACGCTGCCCTATTATATACCCGTGTGTATGGGGGAGTGGTTGGGCATGAAAATACCACTTGCCAATGTTCATTGGCCTGTTTTTTACTGATCAGAAGTGATTGGGACCCCTAAAGTCAGTGTCGATGTAATTACATCGAACGAGCAATCGTCAGGGGTGGGGAAGTCAAGTCAGAAAAGTCAGAGTTTACAACTGACATTGTGAAACACAGCAGTAAAAATTGATGTCTCAAAAAGCCCACAGGGAGAAATTGGTGAGAGATAACTCATGCTAATGTGAGTATATCAAGCCCAGTACTGAGAGGAGTGGGGGAAAGAGAAAATGTAGTGCAAAGACTCATAAGAGAAATTGAAGATACAACTGAATAAGCACGAGACCAAGGCAAGCATCAGCAGGCAGTGTAGCAGTTAATCTTATGATCACTTACAATATAATAAAAACATTGGATGTTATGGGAAGTGTTGCTGGTTCTGCTTGTTTAATTTAAGCAGACTAACAATCCATTAAGGGCTTTGAACTGCATATACTACTGCATTTGACACTATCGACAACAACATTCTTTTAAACAGGACATTCTTTTGAACAGAAACTGAGGGCTATATATATACACAAAGGAACAAAAAAGGAAACCAAATGATACGCAGGTGAAACACATGAGGACTAATAAGTAACTAACAAGCCAACTAAGGCCTGGGACATACTAGACATTTTTCAAATCTTAACCAAATTTAAAACCATGGGAGACCAGTGTGTTTTGTGTAAGCCAGGTTAAAGAGATGGGTCTTTAATCTATTTAAACTGACAGAGTATGTCTGCCTCCCGAACAATGTTAGGTAGATTGTTACAGAGTTTGGGCACCATTAGTACCATCTATGAGCAACATGTCCTCATCTAGATCGGAAGAAGCCATTGAGAAGGCTCCCGAAATTGGATGCTAGGACTGTGGAGCTAGCAGGAGAAGTGAGGGCGACTCCGTTTAGCCCCATTGCCAGCTCCCCCTGAGAACCCCACAATCTCAGCCATGTGGCATTTGCATATCACATGTTATACATGTGATTAGAATACTAAGAATGTCCATAAAGGTGAAGAATTAAGATCAGAAAACCACTTTTTTTTGTTAATTTCTTTAATTTGTTACAGTTACAAAGTGTTTGTGTTTATTTCTCTCATGTATAAGGACAGTGTCCAAACCGTTAATCAGCCATAAACGTGTTGATCCTGACACTTGCTTGAGTTATTTGTCTGACATTTCTAAGGTAGAATTATGCTTTTTGCATACATTACAGGGTAGTTACACTATCTGCCAGCAGAGGCTAACTGTTAAAGCAATTCTATCTGGAACACTGAATTGAGCATGTTGTGAAAACTCAAACAGCAACGTTGGTTAAAAATCAATAGCATGATTTTGGGGTAGGAGTCAAACAAATAGACGATGGGAGAAACTTGTCTGAAAAGAATTTTTGCAATTCTGCTGACTGAATGCAGTTTATGGTTATGTTTAGAGTAAAGACAAAGTGCATGAATAAAAAGAAAAGAAAAATCAAAAAGTGGACTGCATGTTTAGGCTGTCAATGTCAGGAAATGAGTGGAGGACCCAAGAGCAAAGGCAATTTAAATAACATTTATTGAAATCAAAAATAAGACATTACGTTAAGTCACTGCCAGACAAAGTGGTCTCTGGACTGCTGAATGGCAGATAAGTGAAGGGTCAAGGGTCAGGTGTGAGGGTCAGAAGCCAGGCACAGTCCAGTAATACAACATATCCAAAGGGCTGACACCAGAGTCCAAAACCAGGTAGACAGTCTGGGGCCAGATAGAGAGAGATACACTGCAGGCACAGGCCAACTGGACAGAGATCAGGCAAAACAGGAATTTACAAGACATGACCTGACCTGGCTAGAGTAACTTAAATGAGTTGGCACAAGAAAAAAAAAATTCTGCCAACGAATCTAGGTACACTAAATAGCAGAATGAGTTAAAGAAAAGAAGAGACAGGTGCACAGCAAGCGAGCCAACACACTAATGGCAAACCGCAATCAATTGTACGTGACTGCATGTGCTGATAGTGAGAAACCAAAACAAAATGAGAGCGAAATCAATTATAATTTCTTCAGTCCTCCAAATCCAGAATAAATCCTTCAAACTAGTTATTGAATTACAATCCCCTTCAGTAGATTGAAAAAGGGGTTGTACAAAAAGCTACACTTTAACTGCTTGATTGTTTTTTTATGTTTTATTAGTTAAATCATGTGGAATGTAAAAAGTAAAAGCAAGCAATTAGTTTTAATTTATTTTAATTTATTTATTTATGCATCATTCTCAGACTAGACTAGACTGCAAGTAATTAGTAGCATGATATAACTACCATCCCCTTAAACCCCTTCGCTCTTGTGGTGTGAATCATAATGTACTTCACCAGCTAAATGAGAGGGTTACCATTAAACCACATGTAAACAATTAGTCCCTACAATAATACTTCTGCACCGTCATACCCAAGCTGTGCACAAAGTTGGCCACAAGCAAGATGGCCATTGTAATGAAAAGTTGGGGGAGTCAAGTAATGATGAGATTCTAGACATTGACACATTCAAGATAACAGCCTAGCCTTGACCACAGTTTCCACTGATGAAGACTTAATAGGAAGGGGGAATCACAATTTATGAGAAAAATCTTCCCTGCCAAGACATTTTGCTGCATGTTTCCTCACAGGAAATCTTAAGCCCCCAAAACACAGTACTAACTCTGCATTTTTCATCACATGAGGTCAAAAGAGTGGATGCAATTATATTAGAAATTCTACAGAAATGCCCAAGAGACGAACAATCACATCCAAGTGACTATACCTCAAGTATGAGCCATAAGTTCACCGTGACCACTGTGTCCTCCCAAATTCCATAACCAGTTCAAAGTGAGGATGGTAGAAGGCATGGCAGATTGGCCTCATGTATTTTTGATTTTTTGTTTCTTAATTTCTGCCTTCGTAATTTCAGTAGATGTGGTTGACTTGGTCAGCATATGATTTAGGCATATGAAATGTTCTTGAATCACTAAAATTCAGTAATTTTAGCAGAGCAAAAACAAATGGTACCACCATCCCAAATTTTTAAACACCTGATGCAATAATATGAAACTTGTTATTATTTATAATCTAAACCTGATTGATGTCATATATGTAATGTACTTTTTAGCCATTGTTATTGCTAGTACAACCAATAATAATCAAACACTCAACCCAATATGACAAATTGTTAACCACTAGTGTGGTATTAGACTATAATTTGACATTAAGTGGTAGTGTGACAGTTTTTAAATATTACCATTAGCACATGTAAAAACAGTTGTGACTAACTAAACATCCAGAAATTGTTTTGGTGAAAGATGGGGGTCAATTTTTGTTTTGCAGTTTGTACACACTAGATGAACAATAGACAACAAAATATTTTGACTATTATTTGAATATTTCCCAATATGATAAACAATCTTTCTTTTTTTAATTTATATATTTTAATTCATATAATTTGTATGTATATTTGGCACATTCTATCAGAAATGATCTTTAGGATGGCAACAATTCTTCACACAACCAAATTCCTCACTTGAAGTGCGAGGAGATAGTCTGCGTTCTGGACAGTGTTGTTTGAAAACTAAACACTGATATGATAAGGTCTGGTAAACATAAGTAAAACTCCCTTTTCACTCTTCTCTTGAGAACAGAGCAAAGTTTGTTTTCAGTGCAAGTCATGGATGGACAAAATTTCAGCAGGAATCTTTTTCTATTTCTATTTCTTTGTAATGTATACCTTTATTGTACTACAACCGAAGTCTGCTCCAACAGCATTCTCCCTGGATCTAAAGGTATTTATGTTTTGTTTGTTTTTTTATGAAAAAAATTTGTTTTATCACCTTACAGATAATCACCAGTACATATTTGAATGTATCTGTACAGATAAAAAAAAAAAAAAAAACCTCATGAACACCAATTTATTATTATTATTATTATTATTAATTACTATTATTACATGGTATTACTGATTTAATCTACATTTATTATGTTACACAAACAAAATTTAATTTAAGGGTAAGATCAGATATAAATAGCTTTACAAGGTAACAATTGAAGGTTACTACTTTTTCTATTGTTGGCTCCCTGTTGGTTGTTGTAAGGCTGAGAATATACTGTAGATGAAATCATCAATTTAATGTGCTAGAGTAGCTTCTTGTATTATTCATTTATTACAGGAACCCTGCTTGTAAACCCAACAATGTGCCTGTGTTAAAATGTTGTTCTATTATATATAGGATCACATTCTCAGCAAGGGAAATCATGTAGAACAATAATACTGTAAATGCCTGTGTGGCCAGCTATCATTCCATTACAAAAAAACAGCATGCATATATAGGAACTGATGCGATTTCTGGGAATGAGTGTGTGTGTATGTAGAAAGAGAGTAAGGGTTATATATATTTATATTATATATTTATTTTTTATGATTATATATAGTTTTTTTTGTTTTTTTTTTCAAAAAAAAAAAAACTTAAGAGGAAATGTCTTCCCCATGGTTCATACTTTTAGCAATGCCAATAAACTCACCCTCCTAGATATTGAATAACTGTCTGTATTTAAACAGCTGTGATGTAATGGAGAAGCTTGTTTGGGTAAGACCTATCCCAAACAGTTCTGTCTGTAAATTTTCTGTTTTGAGTTTCTGTTGAGGTCCCAATCTCTAACATTGCCTCTTCAACTAACAGGCGATCCAGGTGAGGTGGGAGCAGAAGGTGAAGAGGGAAGAATGGGGAAAACCGGCCCACCTGGCCAGCGAGGTCTCTGAGACGTTGTTGGTTTGTTATTTAACAAATTAGTGATAGATTAAAGGGAAGTTGGTTAAAGTATGGCTGTTTACTATTCTTAGCAAAAACTATCCAATGAGCTCAAACAGCTGCTTTATTGATTTTAAAGTGCAGTTTAATGAATTTTCCAGTGTAGTTGCTCTTTCTGTGTTAATAGAAAAATTCTCATTTTTCAATTCAATTGCAATTTAAGGAAAGTATTATGTCAGTCTTGTGTATACATTTTTGGCATCATCTGCAGTGAAGCTGCATCCAAACTGGAACTAGTGAGGTCTCTAGTATACTTGGCATGGACATCCCAATACAGAAATAGGAAAGTAATTTAGAAGGATTAGCATAGCTACTGTTCATATTATTTCAGACCAAGATGATCATGTGCACAGACATAACTGTAATACTTGTTTATGAGTTTATGAGAGGCCCAAACATTTTCAGGAAGGCTTTCCCAGAGTTGTAGTATAGCATACTTTGACCTGAAATTAGTTGTTGGATATATATTTGCCCTAACTGGGCATTAAAGTATAGCAGGAAGAAAGACTGTTTCTGCCAGACCACATCTTCTCTTGAGGGAAGTCACGTCAGAGGCAGGCAGACGTGTTAACTGTGGCCAAGGGCTAGTGTTGCCATGTGTTTAAAGATGGAAGTGTAACCTGTAGTGCAGCAAACAAGCCTCTTCCAGGCAAGCTGTTTATCGAATCAGTACAACAAGGCCTGGAACTATGATCACAGAAAGACATGCCCTTTCTTACACACATAAACATACTTTAATAATAAATAATAAAAAAACGGAATGCCAAAAAGAGCAGGAATGCCAGGAAGACGCTTACACTGTTTTTTCACTTTACAGAGTGACCACAGAGGCATTAATTTGGCAAAAAATGAGTACAGAAAATGATTCTTCCAGTTTTTAATCAACCTCACACCCTCAAAGCAAAAATGAAATACCGGTAATTCACATTAATATAAAGAGAAAAAGCATCAAATTTAAAAATGAGGTATTGAAGGATGTCATTTTGAGACATTTAGATGGTTTGTTCCTCTTTTCCACATATACTGCAGATGGCAAACAGCAACAGAAACACTTTATTGTGTAAAAAAATATGCATACAGTAAAATATGTATGGGAATGTCAATGCCACTCAGTCAAAATGAGTAATCACAGAAATGATATTGAATGATGGTACAGAAATGAAAGCAGCAGTATCCTATTATTGTTTTGCGAAACTCAGGAATGCCTATTACCCTTTTCCAGGTGGATATTTGCTTAGGAAATTTACTTCGAGGCTGTCACAAGCAGTCTCAAAAATAACTGTTCATACCTTTTCACAAGCTGCCACACACGAAAAGTAATGATTGAGGCTAAAACAGTATGCATGTAATCAGATTTATTTTGCTTTGATAGTGTCCTTATTTTCTTTAAAAAAGCATTGTGAGACAATTTTCATGAAGTCAGGAGACCAGTTAACTTCATCTTCCACAGGCCTGACTGGCGGATATGGAGAAAAAGGAGAGATGGGAAGAATAGGAAAGATGGGCCCTAGTGGAACGAGAGGTAAATAGACTCTAAGCAATGACTGAATGCTCTGTTTATTTATGCTATGTTTACATATTCTGATAACTCAACACTACTATATCTGGGAATATTCTACAGAAAGCCACTTTCCTTTCCACCCAGTATGTTTACTGCACAGTAAACTCTATGCCCTTTTTAGATTACCTATAATTTTGTTTGGAAAAGTGTACTAGTTCAGGTTCAATCATTTCTTCCAGACAGGGACTAACACACTTAAATACAACCATACCGAATGTGGCTGTCAGGTTAGAACAAAAGCTAAAGACCAAAAATGTGTAAATTATAACTGCTTTATGTCATCATCATCATACTGACTGATAATGTGCTGAGCATTTGTTGCCCGAAGGCTTGTTACAAAAACACACTGTCCATTGACCAAATTAGGTGATGTGGATATCGTAATGCAAAAGGTGAAGGTTTGTATGGCCTACATTAATATTAACAAAATCAGTAACTAGTAAAATTCCAGCAAATTTAGCACACCAGGGAAAGAAACAAAATCTGAAATTATTTTCGACGTTATCCGCAAAGTAATTGCATAATGCAAGAGAAGAGAAGAGAAGAGAAGAGAAGTTTCAAAAGGAAAATCACAGTTAGTTGGAGATTGAGTAATCTAGACTGAGATTGAGTAATCGGAGTAATTCTAAACAAACATAGAAGTATGTGCACTGCTGCCATCTACTGGTTATTCAATGTTATTACTGGATTCTATAAAATCATTGAGAGGTGCTTGTAATATTAATATGTAGCTAATGCTTAGTTAAATGACACTGTATGTTTTACAGTATGTTGTTTATATTGTAAATGTTACTGTAAACAGGTGACAAGGGACAAGAAGGAATTAATGGTCTCCCAGGATTAAAAGGAAAACCTGGTAAATGTCAAAGCACATGAGTGTTTTCTGCTTTGTCAGAAAGCAGTAAGCATTCGATCTTTATGTTTATTATTATTGGTGATCACAGCCTAAAGACTGCATAATACGTGTGACAGGTACTGCCTGTGACTGTGGGAGGTACAGAAAGGTTGTCGGACAGATGGACATCAATATAAGCAAACTGAAAAATGCTGTAAAGTTCCTTAAGAATGGTAAGACTTGCATTTTTAAATCATCAAATTTGCTTGTTTGACCCTGATATTGATTTAATGTAGGGGTGACTGAGGTGGGGTACACGTATGCTGATGGTAACCTCTTCTTGAATACCACAGTCTGGTCTCTGCAGAGCCCACACATTGTGACAAGCATGCTATTTCCATGATTTCATGATTATGCAGCAAATAATATAATTTTATAGTAAGATTGAAAGGTGTTATTGTTTTTTTCTCATAACTCTTAAGTGGCATCTTTAACAAATGTTTCTAGAACTTTTCCCTGAACTAACGTCACTTATTTTTACAATGACTTTTAATTAACTGGTCTCAATGCAAATTTTAGTGGTTGTATGAAGTCTTGAAATATTGAAATAAGTTGCATTCTTCTATCTTTACTATTAAAAAGCCACTTGATTTGATAGTTTTTTCATCTAATGTAATGACTTTTATGCACTTTTAAGTGGGTTAGACGTTCAAATAGTTTTGGGGCCGCTGTATGATTACAGGGTGTGGTATCTTTGGCTCACATTCAAAATGAAAACTACAAAACTACAAAATCAATAATACTAGATGAGCTGAGACAACAGCTCCATTCCAGATTGCATGTCACAATTATTACTACTGAAAACACAGACAAATGTTGACAAGACACAGACAAATGTTTACAAGACATTAACCAGTACTATGTTTTGTCAATTTTATTAAAGTGGTTCTAGGTATCAGGGAAACCGAGAACATGTTTTACCTGCTGGTGACAGAGGCACGGAGGTATCAAGAGTCACTTCTAAACTGCAAGTTGCGTGGGGGGTCTCTTGCTATGCCCAGAACCACAGAGACAAACACCTTGCTGGCCGACTATATCAGAGAAGCTGATCTTACTCATGTGTTCATAGGGCTACAGGTAGGGGTGACTGAGGTGGGGTACACGTATGTTGATGGTAACCTCTTCTTGAATACCACAGTCTGGTCTCTGCAGAGCCCACACAGTGGTAAAGGTGACTGTGTGCAGCTTGGTAGTACTGGAGCCTGGAGCCAGGTAGATTGTGGAGCCACACAGTACTACATATGTGAGTTTGTCAAAAACAAAAATACTTCAGCAACTTCAGTCTTGTAATGGTTTAATGGCCACAGAGAAGGAGTTTTTATTCTTAAAGAATTATTTTTAATAGGCTAAGCTGATGTATGAGAAAATGTAACTACTATATTTAGAATTTTTGTAAAGAAAAAGTTGTAAAAGTTGTTAATGTTTTTGATTTTATGATTTTCCCACCATTTTATGAATTATCCACCATTATTTTAAATCATTTAAAGTAAATAAAAGATAACAAGGGGTCTGTAAATGTTTATTCCACATGCATTAAATTTCACTGTAATCCATAATTTTTAGATCTTTTTTCTAGCAACACTACTACCAGAAAAAAATATAATAATAATAATTTAAAAAAAATTTTTTTTTTTTTTAAAAATCAGATTACAATAAGCTACTGCAACTGCTGAATAATTATTTTCTGATTGCAGTACATATCTACGGTGACGCATTGCTGCCACACACATTTTTTTTTCACTCAGTTATGTCGTAATAACGACATCTTTTCTCGTAATAACGAGATGTTTTCTCGTTAAAACGACATCTTTTCTCGTAATAACGAGATGTTTTCTCGTTAAAACGACATCTTTTCTCGTAATAACGAGATGTTTTCTCGTTAAAACGACATCTTTTCTCGTAATAACGAGATGTTTTCTCGTAATAACGACATCTTTTCTCGTAATAACGAGATGTTTTCTCGTAATAACGACATCTTTTCTCGTAATAACGAGATGTTTTCTCGTAATAACGAGATGTTTTCTCGTAATAACGAGATGTTTTCTCGTAATAACGAGATGTTTTCTCGTAATAACGAGATGTTTTCTCGTTAAAACGACATCTTTTCTCGTAATAACGAGATGTTTTCTCGTTAAAACGACATCTTTTCTATCCCATCACACAGAATAAGAGTTCATCTCATGTACCGCTCTGCAAATTAGTCACAATAACGTTTCTTCAAACTGTCTGGCTGTTGTATATATATTTCTTGCAAATATACATCTCATATGAAGCACGACACTGTTCTTCTTGGTTCGGCAGCGCCGGCGCGATCCCTTGGGGGATGCTTTATTTTCTATACTTCCACAATAACAACAAAACGTTACAAATTGCTTTTGTAAAATAACAGGGTGCGCTTTCTGGCGCATCTTCTTATGTCTAAAGGTCTACTTAAAAACAAATTTGTTTTCGATTGTTTTATTTATTTAATTCGTATAGCCTAAATCCAACAAGAGGTACTATACAATGTTAACCTAATCTACGTTCCAGACAACTCGGATATAATAACTATTATTATATTATATTATGTTATATTATATAATATAATATTATATTATATTATATTTATATGTATAATATTATATTTCACATAATTATATAGCCTATAATATACTTTATATAAAAATATATTATAGTATATAATATCTACATAGAGACGTTATTTCCGGGTCCAATACATTGGTTTTCGTGCACGTCAGTAAGTCATTGACAAATTTGAAGCATATTTACATTACTTCTTTTATTCTATTTATTCTAATAATTATAATTATTAAATAATTCTGTTGATTATTTATTCTATTCTATCTTTTATTCTTCTTCTATTTTTTCTGCCCTTTTTACTTATTTCATTTATAAATTCATTAAAAAACGACTAATAAAGTGTATATTATACACTTTCTATTATAATCACATTGCACTTGACTAAAGTTAAAGGTGTAATCTGCCGATTGTCCTGCAGGTGACCGCATAAATCTTTCTTCTTACGATGCACTTAGGGCTTTACGATTACTCCAGAGCACTCGTAGATCTACGATGATTTTCAAGTGCTACTTAAGTTACGATGCTTTTGGGAAACAGACCGTAATATTAAGATCAGTCGTACGATCGTTTTTACGAACTTCTTAGGCTTACGAAGCTTTTGGGAAACACAGCCCTGGAATTTTACCCAGAAGAAAATAATATATATAATATATAACATAATTAATATATAATCAGACTAAAGTATCAAAGCTGTCCACGCATGTGAAACAAATAAAACAAATAT
>NW_015629501.1:168520-175929 GCF_001515625.1 Sinocyclocheilus rhinocerous
ATCTGCGGGTATATATACAAACAGCACCTGCATACGCAGACCCCGTGGCAATATAATAACATTTCTGGACTATAGAGAGTATAACATTAATGCTGCTGCTGCGGTGAGTTGTTAACTACCTTTCTTTTCACTTGGTTTTTCATTGATTGCAATTTTCAGATTCAAGAACAATTGGAGATTTTTCTTGCACTTCCTACAACTGTTTTTCTGTGTTATTTGGTATATACAAAGAACACACTGAACACATAATTAGTAAATAAAAAGAAAGATATAAATTTACAAAACATATAAAATAATACAAATTATTTCAAATATGCAGTAGAACATCCATAACACAATCACATTTTCACAATCATAATATGTATTTTCCACTCTTTCGCTAAAAGTACGCAATTATTTCAGAATATTGTATCATGAAGATTGAAGAATAGTTAATTATTTTCCTACCCTCATGCAATTCCAAACCACTATGCTTGTCCGTACAACAACAGTGCATAGTGATTTCATCTGTCTAGCTCCCAAAATGTCAAAAGTAATAAAACACCAAAGCACCATAAATGTATCATTAAAGTAGTCCATATGACTTGCGCAATATATTAAAAGTCCAGTGCACAAGTTGAATGACTTTGTAACACACAGTGCAATCAAGGTATACATTTTTATAGCATGCATGCTGAACCGCAGGAACACTTTTATAAGCAGAAAAGGCTCATGGTATCTGTTGAGCTAGTGTTGCTATCTTTGAGTGGTTGGGAGTAATGTTTTGGACACACCACAGAGTCAAGATTTGTACAACTTTCAGGGTCTACTTATAGCTATCTCTGCATATTAAGCAGGGGTAGGACAAAACAAGTATTTTATAGTTTATATATTGAAAGTAAATTAATAAATAAATACTGTGATACAAGTGATTAAAAATGTTTTTTGTTACTCAAGAACAGGCCATTGTTTTGTCCTTGAGTGAAGCACTCTTATATTGTAGTTCCTTCACTTCCATTTACTTTAAAGCTTAAAGGCATCTTAAAGTAGATTATCCAAAAGGCAGCCTATCCGAAAAAGTGATCATTGTATTGTGCTAATGAACATGCAATCAGCTATAAAACTTTACAAGTACAGTTAAGCTCTACTTGTTGCCAAAATGTGTGTCAGTAATGGAGTTATATATATATATATATATAATTTTTTTTATTAATTGATTGATTGATTGATTTGGAACTGCTCAGTCATTTCCATACTATGCTACCTTTACCATTAACCTTCTAATACAGAAACAAAATTTTTATATTTATGTGAGCCATGCTTGAAGCAATTATAAATACATACATACATACATATTAAAATTATTTTACACTCACAGTATGTAAATAATAGTGTTATTTTTTTCTCCACAGATATTTTCATTTATAGTGACTTTGTGTTATGGCTGTAGCATGTTCATGGGCTTCCGGAGATGGAGAAAATAGCACACAAAAATTAAGCATATGTAACCCATTCATTACACAATGTCAACTGTACTGTTATGGACATTACACAATGTGATATTGGTTTACCACAATGTCTCTAGGGTCTTTAGTCACATTGAAGTAAAAATCATTTTAAAAACATCCAATCCAATATTTTCGATTTTTCTATTTTCGATTTAGATTTAGATTTTACCTTCTGGATGATTTTAATTTCTAGACCTAAGAAATTGTAAATCCATTTTATTTTGCTTCTGTATTAGCCATTGCTCTAACAACACCAAGGCAAAAACTTTTTTTTTTATGACAAATGTGCTGTAAACTTACACAAGCCAGATGCAAATATGTATGTACTGTAATATGCATGATGTATTTAATATAATTTTTTGTTTGTTTTTTATGTTTACCTAACTGATTAGTTATGTCATGTTTTATAGCTTTAATAAAACACATATTATATATATATATATATATATATATATAATTCCTAATAGTCGGTCAAATTCCACCAAACCAGGAAATTGCACAATGTTTACCCCTGTTTTTACATACCATCTACCATTAACCACTAGAGGGCCTACTTTGCAAAAAATATATATATATTGACATTTGGTTCTTTTGTCCCTTAACCCTTGCTTTTTTGGTTAAGCATTATAACACACTATTGTGCATTTTTTTTCACATTTTATTTAATATTGCCAAAATTATCCACAAATAAGTTTTTTTTTCTTTTCACTCAAAAGCTGAGGTGCATAAGGTCAGAATAATGAGACCTATGATCAATGAGTTTCAAAAGAAATACAAAACCTGTGGTAATTGAAATAAGCCAAGTTGCAGCTTTATTATTAGATGTATTAGAATGATGAATAATCTAGTGAAGTGATAAAGATTTCTTTCTATTAATGTAATTTCCTATGCAAATATAATTTAATTTGTGTGTTTGTGTGTGAGTGTGTGCGTGCGTGCGTGTGCTGGTGTGTTTTAATCAATTAAATTAAGCAAATGAGCTCTCGGGAAGCTATGCCCATGCTTCCCACTCTGGAGGGGCACAGCAGAACCAGTCTACAAACAAAGAAATGGCCAAGTATGGTGACCTATACTCAGAATTTGTGCTCTGCATTTAACCCATCCAAGTGCGCGCACACACACACACACACACACACACACACCGTGAACACACACCAGGAGCAGTGGGTAGCCATTTTGCTGTGGCGCGCGCGTGTGTGTTCACGGAAGTTCGGTGCCTTGCTCAAGGGACTCACCTCAGTCGTGGTATTGAGGGTGGAGAAAGCGCTGATCATTCACTCTCCCCACCTACAATCCCTGCCAGACCTGAAACTCAAACCCGCAACCTTCGGATTACAAGTCCGACTCTCTAACCATAAGAAAAAAATAGAATAGAAATTAGAAAAAAAAAAATTCTGAAAACAAATATGAAAGGTTTTGGATTTTTGGAAAATTGTCGTGTTAAAGTCATCATGGTGGGTTAGTCATCATTAATTTATAAATACATTTATAAATTAATCGATTGAGTACTTTACTAAATAAATACAAATACATGGATATATATTATCCTTATAATTGAGTACATCTATTGTACATACATGTCCCCATATAAGTGTAAGTATAAGACTATATATGGGTACATGTATATTCAAATATATTTAATCAGACTAGACACAGTTTTATGGTTTGAGAGGTCAGTGTTTCATTAATAATTGCCAAAAAATTAAATAAGGGATGAATAGAATTGAAAATGTCACACAGAAATAACATGGAAACTTGACAAACTCTATCCACATTGGCATATTACTGGCCACTGACAGTACAGAGCTGTTTTCTCCAGGGTGCTCAGAACCAAATCTATTACAAAACTTAACATAAAAAACAAAACAAAACATAAAACAACAAAACAAAACATAAAACAAACAAACAGCCATTTTATACACAGTAGGGAGACAGGGAGTATTAATCTAAACATTAATCTAAACTCAGCTTCTTTGGCTTAATGGATAGAGTAAGTAAAGGGAGAAGTCTTTGCAGCATTAGGTCTGTTCATTTGTAAAACATATTGACTAAATATCTGTTAATCTACTGATATTCTTAGCTATCATTCAAGAGTAATATTTAGCCAGTAGCAAGTATACTGTATATATAGCCATTTGCATGAATATATCACATAAAAGTTGATATGTTGACTTACAAAGTAAATGGAAAAACTAATGTCAAAGGAAGAAATGAATAACTTGTGTCCAGCACCATCTGTGTCCAGCAGGACTGGTCGAGAGATACCTTGAAATGTTTGGGCTTGGGCAACAGAATGTGACTGTAAAGTTCATTGTCCAATCAGCAGCCTGAGATTCTTGAAAACAGAGGTATTGGTCATATTTTTCTTCTCTGACCTCCCCATTCTCCCAAAAGACCATGACCTGCATAGATTTCTCAATGAAACAAAGAGCAGAGACGATAATTTTTACAAAGTATAACATCTTAAGAATCCAAAGGAAAAAGATGTCAAACAGTATGCTGAAAAAAAACAAAACATTTGCTGTCATCTATGCACAGGTATGTATGGGAAGCCATTCAGGAAATAATACATATGTATTATGTGAATATGGATTGGTTCACTGGTTGAAAGTATGTTTTAATGACAAATGCATTAGTTTATAATACATTGGTACAACCAGACATAGTTTAGATACAATGGTTTGTTCAAGTAAACATTGGTTTTCTCAACTATGTATTGGTTTAGATGCACTGGTTGACTCAAGTACATACTGTATTGGTCTGATCAAGTACACATTGCATTGTTCAATTATAGATAGGTTTGATTAACTATATATTTATTCACCTATATATTGGTTTAGATACATTGGTTGACTCAAGTATATTGTATATTGGTTTGTTTGTTTCAAGTAAGCTCAGGGGCGTTTTTGTGTATTTTCGCCTAAATTTGACATGCCCAAATTCAAATGTTTACCCTACACACATACAACGGAGGAAATGAAACAAGAAAATGGTGTCATTGTATAGAAAACCCTTTGAACTACAAAATATGGTTGTAATTCTTCATAAATAACATTATATACGTTTTAAATATTACAATAAACACGAAAAAAACATAAGCGCTTTTTGATTTTTTTTTTTTTAAGTCTGTTATTCAGGTTCTATTTGCTCTAGCTCTCTGCAACCTATATTGTTTGATTCCACTAGGTGCCAAGATGTGCCAGAAAAAAAGAATCTTTCAAATAACAGCTTTTAAACAGGAGTTATTGAATTATAACCGAAGGGAGTAAAATTGTCCCTTTTTTGCGTCTAAAAGTGTCTTTGTGAGTTTCCTTTGCAAAAACAGGTTTTATAAATCATATTGCCCCCAGAATCCTATTTTACTATGTGCCATAGCACTTTTCTTGATTATTGACTGAATTATCGATCAGACGCGAGCTGCGCCGCTAGCTCCGAGCTAACTGCTTCTGCCATGAGCTCGCAGCTGCTGTCTGGCCTTCAGAATGTGAAACAAAGAAATAGCGGTTTATAAACACAGCACTGTAATAATATCCATGTATATTTACTGAAACGCATCCTGTACTGTACTTTACTGTCAATACATCGTTTATCAGATTGTTAGCTGTGCTTTTACGTTTCAAAATAATGATTCTATCAAAAACGGAGCAAAAGCGCTCATATGTGCTCACCAGACGCGTGTCCTCTCCTCTCCACCACGCTGACCGTTCTTCATCATGTATAACTGTCATTATAATGTTCATTGATTGCCATTATCCGAGCCGCCGATGTGTTAGCTTTCCAGCGTGCATTATCGCCTTCAAAACAGTCAAAGAAAAACTACAAGACCCAGGCTCAAAACAGCTCCAGCGCCGACCCGGATCCTCTCTCTCCCCCTCCTGTTTATTGACCCAGAGGTGTCAAATTTCACGGCTCTGATTGGCCCGGCGCGCTTGAGTGGCGTATAATCTGACCTATTGCCACCCACTGAGCAGCCCAGAGTAGCCCAGAGTTGTAGAACATAAGAGCCCCCCCACGCGCGGAAGATTTGGAGAGCGCGTCTTTGGCAGAAAGAGCGCCTATTTTTTCTGGTGTACGCATCTGGACAAAACGCTATCTCATCGATGGAAGCACGCAGAAACGTGAAAATGGTCTTGTTTGAAAGAAGAGATCCTAATCTAAAAGATATTATAGAGTATATAGATATTTGTGGCTATTTGCGGCTGACTGAAGCAGTGCTACGAGTAGGAATGTAACCCATACGAAAATTTGCTTAGAGGTGTGAAATTTCACATCGCGATTCTATTGAAGATCATTCGCTCTGTGATTGTCACACAATGAAATAATCTACATAGTCAAATTCCTGAGAATGGGAGCTTTCTTGTGATATATGACTTGACTGTTTAGAGAAAAATATATAAAATACACATTCTTCGGAAAAAATATTCGCAATCGTTAGGCGGAAATTCGTGTGTGGGACGAATACATTTCTAAGCTTAATTTTACTGCTTTATGAATCCTAAAACCAAAATTTATGGTATTCTTTGTAAAGAAGACTCTCCAATGGGCTGATACCATATAAGGAAGGCTATGTAAATGAAGCATAAACATTTTTAATGCGATTTTGGACCCATATCCGGGTTCGCAGAGTTTAAGTGGTTTTAAGATATAGGTTTGCTCAAGCATGTATCGTTTGCTCAACTACATATTGGTTTAGATACATTGGATATCTCAAGTATATATTGGTTTGTTCAACTATATATTTGTCTAGATATATTGGTTTGTTCAAGTTTGTTAATTTATATATTGATTTGTAGAAATAATTTATTCAGATATGTATTGGTAAGGATGCATTGGTTTGCTGGTGAGTTGATAGGGTTATGTCACAATTTTTTTTCTTTTATTAGTTTAAACAAGGAGTAGAACTAAAAAACAGTGTATAAAGTGCAAATAATTTGCTAAAATAATCAAATATACACTCCTTAAAATATTGAATCATGCAAATTATATTTTCTACAGTGATTTCTTTGTTACTCATGTGAAATTGTTTCTACAGTAAGGGCCTGCTTTGCAAATTTGTCAACTATTTCTTTACTAAAATTGGACTTTAAAAATAAAGCTTGAGCAAACTCTAAAAAACTAATTAGGTATTTTCTTGATGTGATTCACCACTAAAGATGCTTCTTAATGCTGAAAAGTCATTGTATTTACTGGTAAAACTTTCTCTAACCACTGAAAGGCTATCATAATTGCTATTAACTCAATTGTAAATACAGCTACACTGTCCATTATGAATTTTTAATGGAATTTTTGTATTTTACTCTGTATATACACTTTATGACCACAAGTGGGATCCTTGTATATAAATTACTGAGAATAAAATTTGGTCAAAAATGTACTTAACAACCATCCCCTTAAGTCAGTTATGTCATTCTTAAGTTTATCATGCAACTGAAAATCAACTAAATGTACATGGAAGACCCATGGGGTATTTGGTAAAAGAGGGACTAAATTTAATATCTGTAAGACCCATTTCTGAGTATCTTTCTTTGCAGTCCAAACAGGGTTTCTGGCATGTCCTTTTAAGTTGACCCAAAAGGCCATTTCCAGGTTAAGCTTATATATTTAGTTGTATTTTACCTATCTCTACCTGCAGTAATGGAACTAGAGAAGATATAAAAACAAACAGCACACCATAAAATATTATTCAAGCTTGTCCCTGTACTATAATCTTTCACATATTTCATCCATACTGTAGCATTTGGACCAATCAGACACACAATTGTTCATTAGATTTAACAAATCAATTACTCATTAGATTAACAAATAATCACAGACCCCTCACCCAATAAACATACTGGGTGCCAGGATGTCTGCGAACGACCCCAGGCCCCTGGTTACCATGGCCAGATAAATTTTACGACCTAAAAGTATGTAGAGAGAATC
>NW_015629501.1:176004-189718 GCF_001515625.1 Sinocyclocheilus rhinocerous
GAAATGACTTCTTACATTAATTCATAGACAAATTTTTCTATCATGCATATTCAGGTCATTGTGTATGACTACCTTCTTGTATCTGGTGTTGTGTATTGTATATGTTTTATGCATGCTTATGATAGATCACTAGTTAATATAACCTCACCTATACCATGTTTGGTATCTATGAGTTCGTATTTTCATGATCTAAATGAGAGCGTATATTATATGTTGATACCTATGCAACACATTAGTATTATAAGAATCTTGAAGATTCTTCCCTTGAACACCCAATCGAGTTCCATATGCAAAACACCATGTTAGAGACAAAGAATCGTACAATTTCCCTCCACATGTACCATTCCTCATTGACTCACTCAAATCCCAGAGGTGTGACCTCGATAGAGGATAAAGGCAAACACATCAGCAACCCGCCCTCAGTCTGTTCGATTCTGAGAAGATGAGGATGTGAGCTAGAACGCTTCTGCAACCCTTAAGTCCTTGACTTTACATTCACCAACGATGCTTGGATCTCAGCTAACGTCTCTCTTAGCTCTTCATCATCTTCATCTGGGAGAAAACTCTCCCGACCACCACAGAGTCAGAATAACATCTTTTTGGAGTTCATCACTCTTCAAACCCGGAAGAAGTTGATCACGACTTCTACACCACTGAACCTCCAAACCATCAAGACTTTCATCTGAGACTGCATCCAGACGCTCGTTCCAGGCCAAAGCAATGCAAGTATCGTACATTTAACTAAACGAAAGGCTCAGGATAAGCTGTAGACCCCGTTATAAAACGGCGCTGATGGTTTCACTCAGGTGGTTAACTGACTCCTTTTCCATAGCTTCATTCCCTGTTCTTGTAATGATCTCTTTCATCCACTTTGCTCCCCCTTTGTATGTATGCGTGAGTGTATGTATGTTTGTTAGACTAGTTTGTGTTAGTGTTTAGTTAATAAAACACTAAATGTTTCTCTGGACGAACAGATTGGTTGATGGCAATTTAATTCTGCTACAGTTACTACTGGCAGCTCATATAAATAATTTTAATTAATCATAAGTAATTGTAATTATTTATAGACATTTCCCTTTTGAGCTAATTTGCTACAATACCACAGTCCCAACCAAGAGCTGATATTTTTGTATTATATATTTGTTTTAAAGACAATTGACTGGCACCCATCTCAACTCCTGCACATCTTAAAAAATATCAGTATCCATTATTTCAATTTACTTAACTGGTCTTGAACATGCATCCCAAAAGTTAACCTACAGCTATCCACACAATACTGTACTTGGCCATTCAATTTCACATTTACCTTTGGCATAATGCTACTTTTAATAATACTGATATGCAGCAACTCCACTTTATCTTCTTCATACTGTTGCCTGCAGGCTTGGTATTACATATGGAGTGTCACAATCTCTCTTTTATATTCTTCAGTTCTCAGTATACAGCTTGTATTTGCTTAAAGATATAATTCATTATAATTTCCTCAATTATTCTTTGTACGTATGGAGGGTGTCATTGTCTCTTAGTTTAATTATTTTAAGACTATCCTACCATAATGGTTTGCTCAAATTAATCAATATACAGTTATGCAACATTCTTGGAAGTAACATCTCAAATATTCAGAAATGATCCTCCAACGAAATATTTAACAAATAATTTATCATTTAATTATCATTATATCTCTTTTTTTTCATAATATCCCTTTTTTATTAAACTCCTGCTTCTTGTGTCTACCTGTTTTTTATTTATTATTGTGTACAACATACTTAGTTTATGGAATACCCCCACAATTTCACATGAATAACAAAGAAATCACTGTAGGAAATTATATATTATATTATTATAATATATAAGTATATTACTTTATTTTACCAAATTATTTGCACTTTATATGCTGTTTTTAGTTCTACTTCCTGATTTATCCCAATTCCTTAGCATTTCCAAAACCTCAGAACGAGTAAATAATATGTATTTCGACAAATCAATATAAAAATTAACAAACTTGCACAAAAGGTCCGTGTTCCTTCTGGTCATATGATTTTCTACTTAAAAAGAAATAAAGAGAAATGAGAAACAGTTTGATTTTCGTTTTGTTTAATAAACTTAACACTCCAGAATGGTAAGGTGGAGCAAAGATGCATAGGAGGCTTTCTCGAAACTAAAGAGGATGTTGTGTTCTTGTCCAATCCTGAAATCTCCAGACTTCACAAAATAATTGGTACAGACTGATGCCTCTGAGGTGGATCTAGGTGCAGTCCTTACTCAAACACATAAAGGTGAGGAACATCCTGTACTCTACATCAGTAGGAAACTGGCCAAGCATAAAAAAAAATTAAAAAAAAAAAATTACACCACAATTGAGAAAGAGTGTGTAGTGAATCAGCTCATGGGGAAATATAAATAATTAATCATAACTAGTTATAATTAATTACAAATATTTAGATCTGCTGTAGATATTTACTTGACCTCTCAGGGTCAACTGTCTGTCAATTCTAAGAACGTTAATTTCCTGGTTAAGGGAAATAACTTTCTTACTGTACAATTCTACAAAGAGCTTGTAGCATAAATCTGCATGATTAAGTGCTGGTCTAGCAGAGGTGTCGTGGTTGCCATGGGTACCAGGGGGGGGCCTGGTGTCGTTGCAGACATCCTGGCACCCAGTATGTTTATTGGGTGAGGGGTCTGTGAATGTTTGTTAATCTAATGAATAATTGATTTGTTAAATCAAACGAAAAATGGTGTGTCTGATTGGTCCAGACGCTACAAGTGCCTAGCGATTAAATGGGCCCTAGAGACACTCAAGTACCACTTACTGGGGAGAAAATTTGTATTAATGACAGACCATGCCCCACTGCAGTGGATGACCTAGAATAAGGACAGCAATGGGAGAATAACTAGATGGCTTTTAAGTCTTCAGGCATTTAACTTCTCTGTTGTCCACAGGCCAGGACGATGCCATGGAAATGCTAATGCCTTCTCTCGAAAGGATGTTCTCTTCACAGATGCCATCCAACCAAGAGCCTCAGAGCAGAGAAGGGGAGTATGTGGCATAATTAGAGGGCATGTGCTAGAGGGAGGATACATTGCTCTAATATGTCTGGAACAAGATTGTGTCTTGTCAAGAACTACCACTCCCAGGTCACCTTGCAAGGAAGCTAGGGGCAAGATGGCCGCCTGTAAAGGACTACAAAGCCCAGGCTGCCTTAGAGTGTGAGGGCAGCTGCAACTATAATGAGACTGGAAGCATGGTCTGACAGGAGGAAAAAAAGAGGTGTTGATGTGGCAGAAAAAGACACACACCACTGGTGTTGGGAGAGGTAAAGAAGATGAAGTTATTTTGGTTGTGTGCTGGAGAGATTTAAGTTGTAAACATGAGACCTTCTGTTTGATTATTAAACAACACCTGCATGTTGAGGAGACAGTTGAAGCTGTGTTTATTGAAAAACTGCATAAGTTAAAGACCCGCAACCTCTCATAATGGCACAGTATATATTTAGGGAAATGTGTTAACGGAAATATAAATTGTGTCATGCGTGACTTTACAATTTGCATGATGCTATTGTGTAGCAGCTGTATGATGATGACGAATGAGTTAGACTGTCATATGGTTCCAGTGTCAAATGGTTATATAGAAACTGTTTCCACAGAAGATATAAGGGCCTATTAACCCTTGTGCGTCAATTAAAAAAAGTTACACATAGGTCCATAGTGGACAAAAATGTCCATGTCAAAAAACTGTCATAAAAATTTGAAGCTTGGGAGCACAGAGTCAAGTTTGGTCTCATTTTAAAGAAGACCCATGGCAGATTATTGTTGAAGTAAAAAAAGTTTAAAAAGTGAAACCAAAAAAAAAGTTCTAGATGTTTAGGTTTATGAAAATGATTTATGAACGATATTTTATATAAAATATCACTCTGACATCCATACCAACACACCCACACAATTATAGCTGCATTATTTATCCAATTGGCTCTATAATATGCAGAAGCAGAAAACAGGAATAAAGCGAGTATTTGCTTTACAGGTCAAACCTGAAAAAATGGCACCATCTGGTAAAAAATAGTAAAAAATTAAATTTTAAAGCCTTGCCAATATAATGAAAGCCTATCAACAAAAATTGCATAATTTTACAGTTAAATGGCACTGCGATTAAAAATAGCAGTTTTAATGGGTTTCAATGGGGACATTTTTGTCCTTAAGGTCCTGAGAGGAACAATTTTTTGTACCTAGTGCAAAACAGATTTATTAAAGGAAATGGAAGTGAAATAGTAAAATTCCAATAAAAATACACACCTGTGCCAAAATTTATGCAGTTGGCAATAACACAGGCAAAATTATCAAAAAAACAAAACTGAAAAGGACAAAAATGTCCAAAAGGTCGCACAAGGGTTAAAGGGATTTTCATGTGTATTTTGCAGCATGCTGATGATTATAAAGGAGTTATGATGAAATGTGTTTTATAACATAAGAGTAAAATACAGGAAACAAGTATTTTAAGATTTTATTGTTGTAAACAAAAGAGTACAGAACTGTGTTTTTATTAAATGAGCATCATTTGCAATGATATGAGATTGAACTAAATGATCTACTTGAGAAAGACATTACAGAGAATTGATTTTATACTGTTAATATTACAGAGAAATGTTAATAAAGACGCTGATGAGCTGCAACTGAGGAAAGCCACTAAAATTCCTTTTCCTTTTTGTTTCCCGATAACTCCACACCACACACATTTAGTAATCTGTCTACATGTTCCGCATGCCATGGGACCTGTAACACATGGGAACCTCAATTTTTTTTTATATCAACTTCAAATTTGAAACACAACTTTAGACATATGGCTTTAATTTTACAGCAATTGTACATTAAAAACTATTTTGTCAAATATTTATTTTATATAAAATAATAAAAAAAGTACAGTGCATTTTCTTTTCAGTAAATTTAAACTATAGCTTTTTTATACTTTCATTTAAAAAAAAAAAAAAGATTTAACTTCTGCAATAATCTGCTGATTTGTCTTCTTTAAAAAGAGACCAACCTTAGGTCTACCAGTGCTGCAGAAAGGCCAGTGTTAAAGTATTAATAGCCTACTTTTGACAATAATCAAAATTATTAGTTAACAAGTTACTGAATAACTGTTAACAAAGCTGCTTTCCACTTTACTACAAACATTCTTCACAAGACTAAACAGTGTCATTTAAAATACTTCTCTGAAAGTTGACCATTGGACAGAATGTTAGAAAACACATCAGTGTTCACTCTGTCAGAAGTCAGTAGTGATGCACCAATCTTGATTTTTCATGGCCGACTCTAATACCGATTTAATATTTATTTCATTTTTTTTTAAAGCAAGAGATGAGATTTATTTAAAATATGAGTATATGAACAAGATGTTTTTTGCTCTATTACAGGCCGAACTCTCTGTAGCCATTTAAAATTAGAGGCAAAAACTGCATTTTAATCACAATCTAAATAAAGATGATACATACATGAGCAGTTTCTGATTTAATTTAGATTAAATTAGATGTCATTTCAAAATCTGAAACAAAAACAGAAATGTTCTGACTTTAGCTTTGTGAAATTATACTGCATAAAACATCTGCATGAAACAGAAACAGCAGACGGGCTGAATGACAGCGCAGATTCACTCTCTGATAGGAGGTGATGCTTATGGAACAGCAGTGATAAAGCATTTCCGTGTTTACCGCTGTAAACAACGCAGCGCTGCGCTTATAAACACTACTTTAGTATGAATTATAGAGAGCCAAGATGAAAAGAAAATACCATCTAAACTTTTCAAAAAGTCAGTTCCCATCAGAGATACATTTTTATAAACCCCCATCCCTAATTCATATTTCATAATTCAATATTTCGCTCATCGTGAACAGTGAGCTGCTCTGTCTGCGACAGTATTTTCTCCTCTTTGCATTTGTCTTCAGCATCTCTGGCCTTTATTAACGTCCCATTTACAGACTTCACAATATTTCCAGACAAATGTCATTTTGGAAAATGCTTTCAATACAGTGTGTGCAAGTCTGGAACAAAGATTGGCTGAAATAAAACAAAAGAGCCAGCTGCAGATCGCACGTTTGGAGCAAAAACAGGCCGGTTCCGATTTATGGCCATTTGAACGTTTTCTAACATTAATTGTTTCGGGCCAGTGGTAAACTGTTTGTTCTTGGCTAAAGGAATACACAACTACATTTTTAAAATAACTTTCCATGACAACAACAAGATTTACCAGGACATTTTACATTTTCTATCTGTTTTCCAGGATTGGAAAACTAGTTATCAATTTTCCAGGACACGTGGGAACCCAAGGTACTCTGTGGGGCTGCTAGGTTATTCTGGGTGGTTGCTATGGTACTCAGGATTCATTCATGTTCCTTAGGTTAGGGTTACACACTAATTTTCTGTCATGGTCTATGGGCCCCCTAAAGTAGCCTTGGCTACCCTCTGTAAAAACTATAGTTCTGCCACTGCACAAGTGCATATGCTCACACTATGTATGCTTATATATTTCATTGGAACGTTAAAATATGTTGTTTCTCATTTTATGGTCAAACTCATTGCCTTCTTTATTTTGGCCTCACGGATAAAAGGTTTGAGGCTATTTGCCTGTTGATAGCCCTGGCTCACACTGGCGGTGGAAATTCAGCTATTGTCTTCTCTTAAGTTCATGCAAAAAACATATTTTACTACTTACATTATATACCCAAGGGTGTACTCACACTAGGTGATCTGAACAGTGCCTGAGCATATTTGACACCCAAAGACTGGTTTGTTTGTCTAGTGTGATCGCTCCGTACCACGTCCGTGTGCAGTTCGTTTAGCCGTCCCTGGCTCACTTGGAAGAGGTGGGCCAGAGCACAGTTCAGTTGGGCTCGAGTGCAGTACGCATGTAGTGTGATCGCTTACCAACAGCTACTATTTTGTGAGCGCTACTGTCATCATGACGACCGCAAACATCTTCTATTACGAGTACATAACACTTTTCAATTAATTTAATTGTATCAAGTATATTTCGGTTTATAAGAGGTCTGGTTCTCAACTTATTGATGAACAGGAATTGTAGTTTGCGAGTAAAGCTGCAAATTATTTCAGTAATGTCAGCTACCTCCATAATAATCCTGATACATGCAAGTGAAAATCACTGCACGGCATAAATTACAAATTTATTAGACAGTCTGTTAGCAAAAGTGGTTTTCTCCGTTATCTCGTACATGATGTAAGCCCAGAATGTTTAGTGCAAGTGTGAGTGCAGGCCAGCAGGGGAGTGGGGTAATCACGCTCGGGCTCGGTTCAAGGCAACTGTACCTAGTGTGAGTAGTACACCCCAAGTTACATCAGACATAATTTTGAACCTTGTGTATGTTTGCTTAATATAGGAATTAATAATGCAGACCACACAAAATGTTTTGTGAATAGGAACAATGAAATATTCCACTGAAATATTCACTTAAGATGTAGAATTTTAGAGGAACTCTGATAGCGTGCTACAGGAACAGTTTACTGCTTACTACTTTAATGTTGAGCAAGCAAGCTCATTGGCTGCAGAAGCAGTAGAGGCTCATCAGCTTGTGTCATGTGTTAAACAATGTGATTGCTAGCAGATTGCATTTAGGACCTATCATCCAGCACCATTCATGTAAGAACTAGATACAGAAACACATCAAATGAATACAAGGGAAGTGATTTGCATAATACTTTATTTACTTAGGATTGAGCTCATAGTGGTGTTTGACAAACACAGGGCTATTTCAAACACCTATTCTAAATTATCTTCTGCACACATCCTTACATGGGACGCTCTCTGGGACGAGTGACAAACTGCCACCACAGGGGTGGGAGGTCTCCGTCCTTGCGGGCCGGGGGCAGGGCCTCAGATTTAGGGCCATCAGCAGGGGTTTCAATCTGCAGCTGCTGGACCTTAAAAAAAAAAAAAAAAAAAAAATAGAAGATCATTAAGATTTATTTTATCATTCACAAATTAGCCTGATTAACCAGTGCCAATTTACTGGCTGAAATCGGACCGCTCTGCCAATGAGCTGTATTTCTACTTTCGTACTTAATATGAAAATCAATTTATATATAAAATTATATTCAGTCAGATTAATTTGTATATACAGTGGGTACGGAAAGTATTCAGACCCCCTTTTACGTAATTATATTCAGTGTTGTAAATCTGAGCGCTACAAATAATATGAAGTTCACGCATTAACAGAACACAGAATATAGACTAAAGATCTTTTTAAGAAGCCATATTAGTATCGATTATAAATGAGAATTGTTAAAGATATTGTTAATGTCCACACAGCTGACAGCTGTAGCAAATTAGCTCAAAGGAGGAATATTTATTATTAATTATAACTGGTTATAATTAATTATAAATATTTAGATTAGATCTCAGAATTAAAATAGTAGAATCAATATCACAATTATTTAATCTGTTCGTCCATCGACAGTATAATCATTTATCAATTCTAGGAAAGATCATCTCCCTGGCCAAGAAAGAACAGCTTTCCTACTTTATACAGTACTAGCAGTAACTTAGCATGTAGCAAGATCAACCTTAAGGGACTTTGAATTGTGAGCAACACACACAGACAATCGCTTGTGAAAATAAGGAATTTAATAAATGAAACTACAGCTAACATACAACTAAACTAAGCAAAACATACATACAGAAAAAAGGAAAGTAAAGAAAGAGAGAGAGAAACAAAAGAATGGCAGTATCTAACATCAATTAACCACGACCTAATGAGAATCATCAGAGAATCAAAATCACCTTAAAAAAAAGGGGCACAAACTTAGAGACGCATCTAAATAGTTGGAAACGGTTACTTGCACTGGCTTTGCTGAGCAAGAGTCTGGATGCAGTAGACAATGGAGGTTCTTGATGAGTTTGTTAGGAATGAGCTGGAGGCTTTCGCCGGGTTCTTCTGAAGATCGGAGAGTCCACAGCAAATTGACAAAGTTACTTGATGATAAAAACTGCCAGAAGGTCAGACTCTAGGGTGATGAGTCTTGGAGAGGGTCTGTCTCAAAGGTTTTGAGCAATGATTGTTTTGGGTTAGGGACTTTTAAAGGGGTCATATGATGCTGCTAAAAAGAACATTATTTTGTGTATTTGGTGTAATGATTATGCGGTTTAAAGTAAAAAAAAACACATTATTTTCCACATACTGTACATTTTTGTTTCTCCTCTATGCCCCGCCTTTTTGAAACGCGTCGATTTTTACAAAGCTCATCGGTCTGAAAAGCGAGGTATGCTGTCTTTTTACACATTGCGTTGCATGGCGCCGCGTAAACATAAAACCCTGTCTGCATTCTCTCGCGCACTCTCGCCCTCTCTCGGACGCACTCGGTCTCTCTCGCGCACTCTCTGTCCCTCTCGCGCACATTTTCGGTCTCTCTCGCACATCTCGCTCTCTCTCGGACACACTCGGCCTCTCTCGCGAACTGTCGCTCTCTCTCTCTCCGCGTTCGCTTCACTTTTGTCCAGCCCGATGCCTCATAGGTGAAAGCCGATCTGGCGATCCACAGCACTAAGTTGATGTATTTCCTCAGCGACCAGCACAGATCAGCTCCAGGCATGACGAAGCAGATATCGTCCTCTTTTGGAAGACCAAACAAAGTAGTTTCGCTTTCACAACGAAGCACATGGATTTGAGACTTTAGTCTTTGCAACTTTACAGATCTTCTTTATGCACCAAGAGCTTGTAACACTCCAAAGAGAAAGGAAAAATTGAAATCGCATCATATGACCCCTTTAATGGTTTCCCAGTCACACCCATCTTTTGCAGACTGACCAATGTAGAGGTGTGAATTTTGAGCGTGAAGAGGTTCCTTTGTTTCACTTAACACCTTATTTGCATGGATTATGGTGGTCTAGAGGTTTGTCCAATATTAAGTCAAAATATGGTAAAAAGAGTATGGAGCAAGTAATGGTGACATACTATACACTAGGGCTGTCAAAATGGCTGAAAAACTAAATTCGAATTTTGTACTTAAATATTATCAAAATTAGAATTATATTCGAATTTAAAATGCATAATTTCAGTTAGGGTGAAGAAAAGTTTTGGCTTCTCTCCTGAGACCACAAGAGGGCGCATCATTCAAAGCATAATGTTTAAAATGCATAAAAGTGCATAATGTTTAAAATAATGTTTATAAACCAATTATAATTAAGTTGCTTAAACAACTATAAACAAAACAGCATCATGTATGTATGCATAGTTTAATACAAAGGGCGGAAAGCCAATCACACACAGAGTACATTTTTTATTTAAAAAACATGAGATGCAGTGGGATGGGGAAAAACCCGCCATAAAGTAACTGGACAGGCTAACAAAAACATTATAATGCAACGACACTTACATCGTCATCGCATCTCGTGCGCCACTGATAAGGCTGCCTCCTTAACGCACACCTAAAATGTGGATTTTAATTTTAAATTCGACGAATATTTTAAATTCGAATTTTTTTTTGACAGTCCTACTATACACCATTAATCTGGGAATCAGAAGACAGTCATTTTGATACCCAACATGCCAGGGTTTGGAAAACATTAAGGCAGTGATACATTCATACATCTAGATCCAAGTATTTGGAGCTTTACTACATTACTACAGAGTTATAACTAAGCTACTGTAACCTAGAAACATGCATACAACAGGAATACACTATATATACTTTGGAACAGTTTGATTGTGGATAGATGGAGCCAATGTCCTGTCCTATGTGTATTGTGGACTCAAGACGTCTGTGCCACATGACTGGTGGCCAAATGGTTATGGGGAATCAGTCCTTCCTCCCCACTGGAATCTCTTTGACGCTCAAAGAGAAAGCAGATGACTGCCCTTGTTAGCGTCGGTGAAGATAGCAGAGGTGATAATGCCCTTTAAACCAGAGGTGGATGTTAGACATGCATCTGTAATTTAGTTATAACAAGGGAGGAGGGAAAGTTTACGATGCCTAAAACCTGATCGAACATCTTGATTGCATCCAAATGTTACACAGCTTTACCTGTTGTAGTTTTTTCAAGTTGTGCACGAAATGGACACTGCTTTTCTGCACTTTTATTTTGTACAGTTTTCCACCTCTCTCGTGCTGCACAACTGGAGCTGCTTTTAGCAGGTATTCGGCAGAGATGAGGACTGTTTTTCCACTAAAACTTTGATGCACATTGTCTCCGTTTATTACGTCAACATAACAGAAGATGTGATCTCAAAACAATCAGGAAAAAAAGGCATTACATGCAAATTTTTAAGTCGTAACATACATTTTAGTTTATTTATTTCATTTATTTAGGCGATCTCAGAAAAATTAATATTTTTGGTCGCAAATTTGACCGTTTCAGTCGCAGTCTGGAGCCCTGATGGATTTCCCTGATGGCAGCCATATCACCCTGTAGCCCAAGACTGGTTGCCCACTGAAGCTAAGCAGGGCTGAGCCTGGTCAGTACCTGGATGGGAGACCTCCTGGGAAAACTAGGTTGCTGCTGGAAGAGGTGTTAGTGAGGCCAGCAGGGGGTGCTCACCCTGTGGTCTGTGTGGGTCCTAACGCCCCAGTATAGTGACGGGGACACTATACTGTCAACAAGCACCGTCCTTCGGATGAGACGTTAAACCGAGGTCCTGACTCTCTGTGGTCATTAAAAATCCCAGGATGTCTTTCGAAAAGAGTAGAGGTGTGACCTCGGCATCCTGGCCAAATTTGCCCATTGGCCTCCGACCATCATGGCCTCCTAACAATCCCCATATCTGCTGATTGGCTTCATCACTCTGTCTCCTCTCCACCAGTAAGCTGGTGTGTGGTGGGCGTTCTGGCGCACTATGGCTGCCGTCGCATCATCCAGGTGGATGCTGCACACTGGTGGTGGATGAGGAGATACCCCCTGACAATGTAAAGCGCTTTGAGTGCCTAGAAAAGCGCTATATAAATGTAATGAATTATTATTATTATTATTATTTCATATACTTCATTGTTTGAACATGTATCCCACTCCTCTTGCCGCTTATTTAATATATAATAATTGATTATAGGTTTAATTTCTGATGGAGGAATTTGACGCTCTCCAACTTCCAAATGTATAGCCTCTTTTGCAGCCTCATTTCCTGAAAGCCCAACATGGCCTGGAACCCAGCAAAAGATGACGCTAAGGAACTGATTCTGTAAATGGTCTACTTTGGTTAAAGGGGAGGTCTAATGCTATTTCATGCATTCTGAGTTATTTACACTGTTAAAGAGTTGGATTCTCATGCTAAACATGGCCACAAAAAACTATTTGGACATATGACGGAGTATTTCTGTGCGAAATACACTCCTTCAGGGTTTGTATAGGTTTCAGAATGTTTTTTCATTATGGCCCTTCATGACGTCATGAAGGATGGAATTCCTTGCATGGGCACTTCTGGAAGAGTGCACGCGCACAGCAACCAGAGCGAGAGCAAGAGCACGCCCATCGATGTGCTTCATTCGGGTTACGGAAGTCATCGGCAGCGCTGCACAGGACTTGCTCGAGAAGAATGTCTCCAAAGAAGTGTGTTTTTGGATGTGAGGGAAACAGCAGAGGTTTATTAATGGTTTGAAATGCAGAAAGACACACCTGCACAAAAACTGCCCACACCTCCCAACGACCAGGCGCTCTTTTCTGTCTCCAGCCGACGTAAGGAAGACCCTATTTAGGATTAACCCACGCAAGGCTGCGGGTCCCAACAACATACCTGGCCGTGTATTAAGAGACTGTGCTGCACAGCTGACAGATGTCCTAACAGATATCTTCAACACCTTGCTGAGCCAGTCAATCATCCCCACATGTCTCAAATCCACTACAATCATACCGGTACCAAAGAAATCACCTGTGTCCTGTCTAAATGATTACTGTCCCATAGTACTGACTCCAATCATGATGAAGTGCTTTGAGAGGTTAGTCATGAACAACATCAAAACCAGCCTCCCCAACACACTTGACAGTGTGCATACCATCCAAACCGCTCCACGGACGATTCAATTTCCTCCACCTGGCTCTTACCCACTTAGAACAGAAGGACACTTGTGTAAGAATGCTGTTCATCGACTTCAGCTCAGCATTCAACACAATAATCCCACAACAGCTCATCAATATCTAAACCTGCTGGGCCTTAACAATTCCCTCTGTAATAGGATCCTGGACTTTCTAACCGGTAGACCTCAGTCAGTCCATGTCGGCCACAACACCTCGAGCACTACCACACTGAGCACAGGTGCCCCATGCGTTTATGACCTCAAGGTTAGATTATTGTAATGCTTCATTGGGTGGTTGTTCTGCACGCTTAATAAACAAACTCCAGCTGGTCCAAAATGCAGCAGCTAGAGTTCTTACTAGAACCAGGAAGTATGACCATATTAGCCCGGTTCTGTCAACACTGCACTGGCTACCTATTAAACATCGTATAGATTTTAAAACCTTTATATAAATAAAGGTGACTTGACTTGACTTGACCCACAAGGATGTGTGCTCAGCCTGCTGCTCTTCACACTGCTGACCCACGACTGCACTGCCAAGTTCAGCTCCAACCACATCATCAAGTTCGCTGATGACACAATGCTGGTAGGTCTTATCAGCAACAACAATGAAACGCACTACAGAGAGGAAGTGGCACAGCTGGTTGAATGGTGTGGCGTTAACAACCTGTCCCTCAATGTGGGGAAGACAAAGGAGGTTGTGATG
>NW_015629501.1:189921-190046 GCF_001515625.1 Sinocyclocheilus rhinocerous
AAGATCATCGGTGCCCCTCTCCCCTCCATCCTGGACATTTTCCTCATTTTCCTTTCCAGCAAAGCCAACAGTAACATGAAGGACCCCACCCATCCCTCCCACAGTCTCTTCCAGCTCTTCCAGCT
>NW_015629501.1:193644-198003 GCF_001515625.1 Sinocyclocheilus rhinocerous
GCCCGCGGCTCTTCACGCTGCTGAGCCACGACTGAACTGCCAAGTTCAGCTCCAACCACATCATCAAGTTCGTGGATGACACAACGGTGGTAGGTCTCATCAGCAACAGTGATGAAACGCACTACAGAGAGGAAGTGGCAAAGCTGGCTGAATGGTGTGGCACTAACAACCTGTCCCTCAATGTGAGTAAGACAAAGGAGGTTGTGATGGACTTCAGGAGAAACTCTGTTGACCACCCCCCACTGACCATCGACAGCTCGACTGTGGAGAGAGTCAGCAGCACTAAATTCCTGGGGGTGCACATCACAGAAGATCTCACCTGGACCACCAACACCATGTCACTCTCCAAGAAGGCACAACAGCGCCTACACTTTCTCCGCTGACTGAAAAGAGCAAGTCTCCCTCCACCCATCCTAACCACATTCTACAGGGGAACTATTGAGAGCGTGCTGACCAGCTGCATCACTGTCTGATATGGGAACTGTAGCGCTGCAGACCGCAAGACTCTCCAGCGGACAGTAAGCACAGCTGCAAAGATCATCGTGCCCCTCTCCCCGCCATCCTGGACATTTTCCTTACACGATGCTCCAGCAAAGCCACCAGCATCGTGAAGGACCCCACCCATCCCTCCCACAGTCTCTTCCAGCTCCTACCATCAGGAAGACGGTACTGGAACATCAGAGCCTGCTTCACCAGACTGCTCAACAGCTTTTTCCCCCAGCCTGTGAGAGCCCTGAACTCAAACCCCGGCCCCCTCTGAAAAACCGCATAAAAACCCCTACCTCCTGAAACACGGACCATCTTAGCTCCCCCCAAACACTCCCCAACCTTACCACATCACGAAAAAAAAAGAAAACTCCTACCATCAGGAAGACGGTACCGGAGCATCAGAACCCGCTCCGCCAGACTGCTCAACAGCTTTTTCCCCCAGGCTGTGAGAGCCCTGAACTCAAATCACCCCGCCCTCCTCTGAAACCCCACACAAACCCCCTACCTCCTGAAACATGGACCATCTCACCTCCTCTCCACCCCCCAAACAAACTTTTTTTTTTGTGCAATTCGAAGTGTGCTACACACAGGTGAGTGGGCCTGTACAAACCACCAGTAGTAACACACTCTCCTGTATGTGCACTAGACACTTTTCACACAACTGTTGAGTACAAAATCCCACAAAAGACTCAATAACATATGTATGTTTACATGCTCATGCACTACAAATCATCTTGCTCTGTTCCCCAGCCAGCTGCTTGACTTTCCCTTTGCACATGTAAAGTAGTAGGTTAGCTGTGTTTAGGTTTATACTGTTTTACTTCATTGTTGTATGTCTGTATTTATGTAGCACCATGGTCCTGTGAGGCATGGCATTTCGTTCCACTGTATGTCTCCACATGTAGCGGAATGACAATAAAGATCAACTTGACTTGACTTGATCAAAGCCTAATGTTCACATATATGGGTTTCAGACATGATATAGAGTTATGCAATGAAATGACATTTGATTACAAGTTCTTTATCATCATTTTGAGGATGATCTGATGCATTTTAATATTTACTGCGAGTTTCTGGGTTTTAGAGTGGATTTGGTCATTTAAGCAAAGGTCTGTGATATCTCTTTGTTTTGAGTGGGGAAGAATCACCAGGTGTTTAGCTCATGAATTTCTTTGAGTCACGCTGTGCTTTTAACCATTTGTTCGTGGTTTAAAACAACATAAATTTCAATGGTTATTCCTTGATTTAAAAGGGTTTCTTTGTTTGAGGTTAATTAAACTGTGGGGGAAGTTTATCATTCTCAGTCCAGATGGTATCACATGACTTGCATTGGGGTCGTAAAGTGTTGCTTTGGAATTTGGCTCTCCTGATCAAAGCAATTCTTATTAACTGATTCTGATCAAGTCATCTGTTGATTCAACCATTGGTGTCTGCGTGGCTCAGCTCCTACATGAGTCGGAACCACAGGCGGTAAGTAAAACTGCATAACATTTCTGTGTTTTGTTGGTAAGTGCTTGTGACTCTTCGTTCCACCCTCGGCATGCCTCCAGGAGCTCGGCTGTTTTCGGAGAGAATCGTAAAGCTGTATTTTTCTTTTATAAATCTGATAAAACTACAGACTCTTCGGCAATATGAAGGATGCAACACTACTATATAGGTACTCAAGATTAACATGAGATTGGCTAAAACTGTGTGTTATGTCCCTTTTAAAATACAGTCTACCAAAGGGTGAACAGTTTTTAAAGCGTTCATTGCTTGCAGACATGATTAACCTTATTGATGGACAGGAATTTTAGTTTGCAAGTAAAGCTGCAAATTCCTCCCTCAACCTTAGCTGCCTTCATAATAATCATCTGATACATAACGCACGATTGAGTGAAAATCACTGCACAAATTATAAATCTATTAGCAAGAGCGCTTTTCTTCCAAACAAAAAGTTGCATTATAATGGCATTAAGCGTGCTCAGGCATGGAAAGTTAAGTGCAACGGGAGTGCAGATTGATTTCATGGTGACTTAAAGGACATACAAATGGATTTCAGTTGTTCTTGAAAAATTAGCTGATGTCATTTAACCTCCCATTAGTGTGATGACGGTCTCATTCAGCTACCTTGAAAGCAAAAGCATCAGGTTTAATGTAAAAAAAAGGCCACAGAAAGCCATGATCATGCATACCTCTCTATCCCAGCTCTGAACCCGCAGCTTTTTCCACTGTTCCCTCTTAGCAAAGTAATCAGGGTACATGGCTTTCTCTGAGGGATGCCAATGATCTAGACACCATTCAGGAACCTAGAAAAGCAGAAATGCAAGTGTACAGGGAATTAATAACTGAAAATGGCATTACAAATCATGTAGCCTCTGGTCTTTTTACTGTTCTGCCAATGAGATTCATTAGCTCCACCCAACTGATTGTCAACAAATTTGGTCCAAATAATGCCAAAACTCTGGCAAATATGTAAAACTGCAAAAGGATTCTTGATGTTAAATATTGTTTCCATGATAACACATCAAACCTTTTCTTCATATGTTTTTTTAGGAGTACTTAATATGCTTAATTTCCTGAAATTAAGAAAAAAAAAAAACTCAAATATAACAAATAGCTATAACTAATTGGATAGAAATGCAGTGCATGAAACGGTAATGCACAGCATCTTAAATTAACATTCTTTGAATTTTACAGAGAAGTATTTTTGTGACTGCACAAATTTTACATTTATTTAGGCAGTATGAATGAAGGGTAATGTCTCACATCATGCAAACGAACAAGCAATGGAGGGTTATGATGAGTTCCATAATAAATTAGTCCTACACACAAAAGCATTTTAAAGGACAAAAACCTGACAAATGTCTTGAAATAAAACATCTGAACAATGTCTTGAGGTGTGGTTACCACAGTATATACGCAGAATAATTGATTCCTCTGTTGAATCCAGTTCCCCCTTGGGTCTGCATTATTTCTCTGATAATACAACAATCTTCATTAATTATTGCTTACAAACCTTTTCATTCGGGTGAGGAAGCTGGAATTTTGTGTGACATTTGCACAACCTGTGTTATATGCTATCTATTCACTGCAGAGGATCCATTGGTGAGCAAGTGATGTAATGCTACATTTCTCCAGTGACGAAACAATCTACATCTTGGATGGTCTGAAGGGAAGTACATTTTAAGCTAACTTTCATTTTTGGGTGAACTTTTCCTTTAATTAATATAGAAGTGTCATAAATAATGCTGATAAAAAAAGGTATCTGTTACCAGTTATTTTACAGAGTCAAAACATTCAGTTGATCAATTGTTCTTTTGGTACAATTAGGTAATTGCAACAGGTATGTTGCTTCCTTGTGTTACACAAATATGGAACAGCATTTATTACAGATGGAAAATTTAAAAAAAATGGTCTTAACACTGGTTGTACAACGTACATTGCCTGAATTAAGATTTAAATTTGTCAAGTTTTCTATAATATGAGGGCAGCTGTATGAGGGGCCGTATAGGCCATAGTTATTGAAAAGTCTCTTACAAACACTAGTGAAACTAAAAACATTGATCGACCTTAGTGAAATTCATTCATATGCATAACTGAAAAACCTCTTACATACACGAGTGAAAACATTGATCAACCATATTGAAATTCATTCATATGCATAACTGAAAAATGTCTGATGCCTAGTTCACACTATAGGATTTTAAGCCCGATTTAAGCCCGATTTGCAAGTTAATGAGCTCGCCGACAGGTCGGGCTGTGATCGGGGGAAAATCAGCGGGTGATCAAGCGCTCGGCAATCTTTATGTGTGAACTACTCAACGAAACATCAGAGAGGCTCGCCGACACCAAACGAATATCTAGCATGCCAAATATCTGGACCGGTCG
>NW_015629502.1:0-157 GCF_001515625.1 Sinocyclocheilus rhinocerous
GTTCTGGAGAGGGTACGCAGGGATGGGGTCCGTCTGTTGCTAGTAACCCCGTTCTGGCCGTCCCGAGTATGGTTCTCGGACTTGGTGTCCCTCCTCGACGGCTCTCCGCTGGAGATTCCGATCAGGAGGGACCTCCTCTCTCAGGCGGGGGGCGCCA
>NW_015629502.1:698-14275 GCF_001515625.1 Sinocyclocheilus rhinocerous
CGAAGCTGGTTTGCGCTCTGCCGGATGCGCTTTTATGCTTTCTGGTGCTTACGTCTCGCTGCTCCATTGGACGGATTTGACACGTGCTTCAGAACGCGGTCACGCAAGGGCGTTCCCAAAGCGATCTCGACGCAGCGTCTCGTTCCCTCGGGGAACCATGGTTACATACGTAACCTAGAGACGATTTTTTTGCACCCTCAGATTCCAGATTTTCAAATAGTTGTATCTTGGCCAAACATTGTCCGATCCTAACAAACCATGCATCATTTAAATGTGATGTATTCAGCTTTCAGATGATGTATAAATCTCAATTTAAAAAAATTGACCTTTATGACTGGTTTTGTGGTCCAGGGTCACATATGATGCATTTTTTACATCACCAGCCTGAGTGAGCGGTGTAAGGCACGCCTGCCAGCGAACGAACGGTGCCAGAGAGGATTTTGCTGCGTTTGTGGAGTGGGTGCTGGTGAATAACAGATCTTTATTGACTTTCTGCCCCGCCTAGAAGGACTTCACCAGCCCCACCCCAAACCCAGAGACCAGCCAGCCATCATCCCGCTGCACGGAGCAATCGCCTGAGCCCACTGCAGACGAAGAGCCTGAGCCTGCCGTGACATGTGAGCCAGCGCATAAACCCACGACTGAGCCGATCATCGCCCCAGAGACTGAGCCTCAATAATCATCTGACCATGTGCATGAGCCGGGAACATCCTCCATCCCCGAGGGAGTACTGGTGGAGATCGGGGGCTTGGAGGGAAGCCCCGCCCACACTTCCGCGCTGAGGGTGAGCTGCAACTGGTTTCTGGACATTATGAGGAACTGATAAACATTTTTCCAGAGGACTTAATAGACTGGTTTGAGGAGGTAATACCCAGTGCTCCTAAGTCTCCTATGTCTCCGCTGGTTCCGCCCAGCCCTGAATCTCCTGCGTCTCCGCTGGTTCCATCCAGACCTGAATCTCCGCTGGTTCCGCCCAGCTCCTGTGTTCCCTCCCAGCCTCCCTTTCCCGCCTCTTCTTGTGCCAGCCAGTTCCTCTGCCCCGTCTCCGCTGGTGTCTGTCATCCCCTCAGCTCACCCTAAGTCAGCGCCATCTGGGTGCTCTGATCCGCCTCGGGACTTCCAGTCTCCAGCTCCGCCTAGGCGTGAGGATCCCCTGTCTCCAGCCTCCGAGTCCTGGACTTCACCCCGGTCCTTCGACCCATCGACTCTGCCTTGGTTCCTAGCTCCCTCATATCCACCGTGGCCCGTCATCCCACTGGCTCCACTGGGCTCACTCGTCCCTCCGGCTCTGCCTTGGTCAGTCGTCGACCATCCGCCGCCTTGGGACTCCACTCCTCTGGCTTCGCCTCGTCACTCCGTCCCTCTGGCTCTGTCACGCTCCTCCTTCCCTCCGGCTCCGCCTTCGTCCTCAGTCACTCCGGCTCCGCCGCGGTCTTCTGGATCCCCGCCTCCACCTTGGTCGCCTGAGCCTTCAGCTCCGACCTTGGCCCTCGGATCCTCTGTGTCGCTCTGGCTCTCCGTCTGCTCGGCTCCACCTGGGTCTCCACCTCCAGCGGCTCAGTCTCCGTCAGTCGGCCCCCTGGTGTTTGTCGGCCCCTTCTCCACCATGGCTCATTACTCCCTCGACTCCGCCCTGGGGCCATGTCCTGGCTGGTCTCTGGATCGCCATCTGGCTCCTCCTGCTCCGGGCTCCTCCCTGGCTCCTCCCTTCATCTACTCCACCCTGGCCCTATGAACTATGCCCCTTTCCCATTGCCTGCCCCACGCCCGCCTTCTGATCCCCCACCCTTCTTCCTCTGTTGGGCTGTTTATAGGCGCGAGGACGTGCCTTCCGGGAGGGGGGGCGAACTGTCACAGTTATGTTCTGTTTTGGTTCTGTTTCAGTCTCCACATTTCCCTGAGTTTCCTTGTCTATTAGTTTCCATGGTTTTTGATTAATTACCTCCACACCTGTTTCAGCTCTCCCTAATTACCTTTTCTAGTATTTAAGCCCTGTGTTTTGCCCTAGCTCCTTAGTTCCGGCATTGATGTTGATTTGTGTTTATCTCCTGCGTTTCTCATGCATGTGGATTGATTAAAGGACTATCTTGTTTATTGCTATACCTGCGTTGTGTGCATTCCACAGCTACACGCAGGGCCATCCTTAGGGGGGTGCAACTAAGGACTACTTAGTGCAACTAAGGGGGGTCCTGCCTCGCACCGGGCCCCGCATCAGCTAAGGACGGCCATGGCTACACCTGACTCTATATATATATATATATATATATTAGCCAAATATTGTCCTATTCTAACAAACCATTCATTGATGGAAAGCTTATGTATTCAACTTATGTACACACACACACACACATACATATACAGTGTTGGGGAAAGTTACTTTTAAAAGTAATGCATTACAATATTGTATACACACATCAAAAAATGTTTTATGTATATATATATATGTATCCAAAATCCATCCAAGATGTAGATGAGTTTGTTTCTTCTGAAAAATTCAAAAGGAATAGTTGAACAAGATGAATTTGCTTCCTCATCAGAATAGATTTGGAGGGATTTAGCATTCCATCACTTGCTCACAGATTTCTTTAAATCTGTTTTGATGAAGAAACAAACTCATCTACATCTTGAAAGACTTAAGGGTGAGTACATTTCCAGCAAGTTGGTTGAACTATTCCTTTAATTCAGCCATAAGCATCTACGCAGAAGGCAATTGTGCCGTCAGTTCAGAGTTGATTCAGTTCAGTTCAATAACAGTGTCAATGCTGCAGAGCTCATCAATTATCAAACACATTTGATTCACAATTGATTTGGTGTGTTAAAAATATCCATGGAAAAGATTGTTTGACGGTGTCAATGCAGCCTGGAGTAGAAAGCAATAAAACATGTTTCCAGAAAGACAGGGAAACAAAACAACACAGAGAACAACCAGCAGTGTGCAATGAAGAAAATGAAATACAAGTGGTGATGATATGAATATGATCAAAGGAAGAAATGAAATTAACTCCATATGAGAAGTAATAACAATAATAGTAGGCATGCAGTGTGTGCAGCCAGTGAGAAATCGAGTCAGAGAGAGAGAGCGAGAGAAGCAACCAAGGCTGGTGCACGCATGACGGACGCTCCGTGAGCTCTGAGACGGCCAATCAGAGCGCTCGGCTCACCCAAGCTGCTGCAGCGGAGGAGTGAGAGAGGATTCTCCCACACACGCACACACACGCATCCAGAGCAGCACACGCTCGACAAGGGAGCGCAGACACGCGGTGACAATGGTAGGTATGGGACATAAAGTCTGTTTGGAAACTTTACCACACCCACCCGATGCACATTTGTGGACTTATATCATTAGGTAATGTGGAATATTTTCTATTTTCATGCATCGTACCGAATGTGTTTTGTATAGTATGTAGGCTGAGAGTGAGTGAGTTATCTGAAGGAAGTTGCTGTGCATCATCCGACTATAGAAAGTGAGTAATGCCACTTTATTTTCCAGCATGCATGAGACAAGAAGTCAACATCAGGATAAAAGGGATCTGTATTCAGTGTGCGGTATCTGTTGAGTATCTCCTGCTGTGCTGCGTGAAGTAAATCGACGCTGTTCAGCCGTGTATGCAATGATGTGCGCTTCATCAGATTGCCAGACGCAGCTGAGAGGTGCATGTCTGCGGCTTATAAGTCTTATCTTCTTACAGCCGCACTTACGCACCGTCATCCAGACGAAAGGAGAGGAGGAGATCAGGGGCGGCAGATGAATGCTAATAATGTTTGGGTAGATTCCACTGCCGGAGAAGAAGTTGTTGAAGCACGTCTGCATGTGTGGTGTGATGCTTAATGTCACTATTTTGTGTTCAGAAGCAGCTTCTTATTGATATATTTTCCTTGCACACTCAGAGACGTGCACACAAAGCTGTTTGGTGTTTGAGACACAGCGTTGCTCTATTAAAGCCCCTGAAAGGATGGTTGTGGTTCGATACAGAGCTTGTGCTGTTGTGCTGTCAGAGGGTTAAATGGGAGATTTCATAAGATAGAAAGAGAATGATGGGAAAGAGATAAAGCGAGCTTTCTGAGTTTGCCGTGTGTGGAGAGCATTCTTTTCTCGGCTACTTCTTCTGAAATGATTAAATTTGGGCCACTTTGCAGAGGAGTTGGTTGTAGGATTTGAGAGGGATTTGATTCTCTCTAGAGAGCAGCGGCGTTCGACTGTATAAATCACCCTCAGACCGTTGACATACAGGCCTAGTTATGTATGGCAATGATGTGGATGTTTCCAACAGAAAAATCTAGTGATTCTTCACATACTGTTGACAATGCATGACAGAGCTCTTCCTCATGAACCATTTGGTTGCAGATTTTGTTCATTCATTCTGATTCATGAGCCTTGTATGAAGTGAGTACCTTTGCTATTTGAGGTGTATTTGGGGCCAAACTAATGAAAGGGCGGATTCTAACCTGCATGTTCAGCATGAGCTCATAGCTCAACATTTCTAGACTATATAAATTACTAAGTCATGGCACCAACATATTTTCTTCTTCTTTTTTTCTAAAAATAAAAAGTAAAATGAAATAAAAATTTAATGAAATAAAATAAAATAAAATAATAATTATTACATTATTTAATGATGACAATAATAGATTTTTTTAGCAGTCTTAGCCAAGTTAAAACTGGTGTAATTAATTTTTATTTACTATGTAAATGAAATATTTAAATATGTATAATCAATATATATATATATATACAAATTATATATTAAACATAACACACAACCATAATAATAATAATAATAATAATAATAATAATAGTTAGTATTATTGTTATTAATATTAATATTACTATTATCATTATTATTACATATATAATGACAATAGCAAGTGTAAAGTCATGAATTATTTTACTATGTAAATCAAATATTTTAATATTTATAAATAACACAAATATAAACAAATATATAATATTAAATATAACACTAATAATAATAATAATAATAATAATAATATATTTATACTTGTTTGTTACAAACAGGGTGAAGGTTCAAAGATCTGGAATCCATGACTTCATACTACCGATACCAATAGCCTTTTAAATACTTCATTGAGAGAAGGGTCCATCTTTGAAGGGTCTTCTGATGAGAACACGCTGTGTTAAATGGAATCCACATAATAACCATCACCCTGTTAACCTCTGAAAAGTGGTTAACACCGAATAAAGCAGAAAACCAAAGTGTCAATAAGTGAATGAAACACTTGAGGCATCATAACCTTCAGACCTGTGATCCTGCTCCTCTAATTCATCCTCTGCACAACTGACTTGTCCTAATAGAGCAGAATACACGGCTATCTAGTCCAGACAGCTCATTACTTCCTATAGCCCTTTAATTAAGCAAATACTCTTGATGCTAAAAGCTGCCTGTGTCACAGTTCACAGAAAGCCATTAATACCATGAAATAAACTAGCATTGGAGGCTGATTTGGCTTTGCCTGCAGGAGGCTAATGTCTATACTTCTCTGTTTGTTGTGTTAGCATGTCTGCACAAGACAAATACTGTGTGGCTTATTGCTAAGTGTTGAGGCAGTGATTTGAAACAGCACTTCGAGGAGAGAAACATCGTTAGGGAGACAAAAAAGCCTGCAATGAAGTGATTATCCTGCTGTGTGAGATTGTTAAGGATGCTTATAGTTGTCATGAAAGTAGCGATTTGTCTCGGTAAGAGAGAAGAATGTGTGATGAAACATGAGCGTGGATCACAGACAGGCTGTGATGGCACATGCAGTCTTCATCCGTGCATTGTTTACTTGTCTACTGTTCCTTTGGTTTGTCGCCTTTCTTCTCTCTTTTCCTTTCTTCTCTATCTTGGATATCATTGTACCTTACTTTCTTTCCCACCCTGAATCATCTCCTTTCCTTTTCCTTTCCTCTTGTTTTCTTGTCCCTTCACTTTTCTTTCCTCATTCCTCTTTTATTTCCATACTGCTTCCTTTTCCCTTTCCCTTTCTCTTTTTTATGTCGCACTCTCCTTCCACTTTCATTTATTTTCCTCTTTTCCTTTTCCCATCTCATGCCTTCCCCTTTCCCTTTCCATTTTCTCTTCTTGTATCTTCCCCTTCTTTCTTTCTCTTCACTTCTTTTCCCATTCCTCTTTAATTTCAATTCTACTTCCTTTTCCCTTTCTCTTCATTTTTTTGCCTCAGTCTCCTTCCACTTTCATTTGTTTTCTTTTCCTCTTCCTTTTCCCATCTCATGCCTTCCCCTTTCCCTTTCCATTTTCTCTTCTTGTATCCTCCCTTTTCCTCTTCCCCTTCTTTCTTTCTCTTCACTTCTTTTCCCCTTCCTCTTTCATTTCAGTTCTACTTCCTTTTCCCTTTCTCTTAATTTTTTGTCGCTGTCTCCTTCCACTTTCATTTTTTTTAATTTTCTTCTTCCCTTCCCTTCCCTTTCCCATCTCATCCCTTTCCCTTTTCCGTTCTATTTTCTCTTCTTATATTGTCCCCTTTCCTGTTCTTTCTGTCCCTTCTCTTTTCTTTCTCCCTTCTTCCTTTCTCTTCACTTCTTTTCCCCTTCCTCTTCATTTCAGTTCTACTTCCTTTTCCCTTTCTCTTAATTTTTTGTCGCTGTCTCCTTCCACTTTCATTTTTTTTATTTTCTTCTTCCCTTTCCCATCTCATCCCTTTCCCTTTTCCGTTCTATTTTCTCTTCTTATATTGTCCCCTTTCCTGTTCTTTCTGTCCCTTCTCTTTTCTTTCTCCCTTCTTCCTTTATTTCCATTCATATTCCCTTTCCCTTTTTCTTTCACTGTCCCCTTCCCTTTTATTTATGTCCCCTTTCCCTTTCCATCTTCCCATTTTGTACTTTCTCTTTTTCTTTTCCTCTTCCTCTTCTTTCTGTCACCTTTCTTTCCCCCTTCCCTTTTCCTTTTCCATTTGTCCTTTCTTGTTCCTTTTTCCCTCTCCCCTTTCTTTCAGTTTTATTTTCCCCTTCCCCTCTCATTTCCATTCTACTTGAATTTCCCTTCTCACCCGCTACCCTTTTCTATCTTCTTTCATTTTTTCCTTTCCCTATCCCTTTTCTTTTCTGACCCTTTCCATTTTCCCGTTCTTGTTCTTTCCCTTCTCCTTCTCCTTCCCTTTTCATTTCCTTTCCTCTTTCCTTTCCCTCCTATTCCTCTTTCATTCCCTTTCCATTTCCCTTTCCTCTTCCCTTTCCCCATTTCCCCTTTTCCTTTCCCCCTTTTTTCCCTGTCCTTTTGCTTATTTATTACTTGTCTACTTGCATTTCCTTTCCCCTTTCATATCCTGCCTTTCCCTTTTCCATTTCCCTTTCTTGTTTTTATTGTCCCTTTCTCCTTCACTTTTCTTTTCCCTTTCCCCTTTCATGTCCATCTCTCTCTCTAACCCTTTTTTCTTTCACTGTTTCCTTACCTTTTCATTTTTCCTTTTCCCTTTCCTTTCTCACCCTTTCTCTTTTCTTTCACCTTCTCCTTCCTCTTTCATTTATTTTCCTCTTCCCTGTTCTGTTCTCATCCCTTCCATTTCCTTTTACATTTTCCCTTCTTGTTACTTCCCTCTTTGCTTTCCGATTCCTTCCTATTCTTCCCCTTTTATTTCCTTTCTTGTTCCTCTTCCTTTTGCCTTTCCATTCTCATACTTCCTACCATATTTCCCTTTGCCCTTTCCTTCCTTTTGCTTTCCCTCTCATTTGCTTTTTCCTCCCCCTTTCCCATCCCTTTCATTTCTCAAACCATCATAATTTTCTAATTTCTTGTGGCACATTTAAGGGCTTTAAGGCATTTCACGACACCATTGGTATTTTATGGATGTACTATATTCATAAAACTGATTTGTTTACCGCACCAAAGGTTATATCACCTCATTTATCTTTCTATCACTTTATTTCTCTTGCTCTGTCATTTCTGAAATCTCCTAGCATTCGTGCATCTTTATCTGGTCTCCCACCTCAGGATTTCCCATGAGCTTCACTCCTCAGCAGCTCTCCTGACAGAACAAGTTATGAGAGAGACAGAATTCAGTAAAACAGAATATGGCACACTTTAAAACACATACTCATAGACTCATGCAAGTCAATAATCCCTCTCTCTCTCTCTCTCTCTCTCTCTCTCAAATACACAGAGGGAGGATTCACTAAGAATGAATTGAACACAATGATAGCACTATTTATTTGCTTGCAATGTCTTATGTTAGTGCCCAGTTCACTAAAGAAATGATACATATCAGTAATGGTGAAATGCAGTGGATGCAGCGGACTACTGCAATCTGCTGTACTTTACATTAAATGCACTGCTTCACCAGTGATCCAGAAACCTGAATCGACTCTTTAAAATGCAGAAAGAGTGAATGCATTCCAGGTTATAATGCTCTTCTTCAACATTTGATGAATAACTTGTTCCAGGATTAATAGAAATGTACACTACCGTGTTTAAATACCGTATTACATAATGCGTGGTAATAATGTAACTTGCGGCATACTAATAGAATATACACAATAGACCAAATTTACTTAGAAAAAATATGCTCAGAAAAGGACAGGAACGACGTTTCAGCGCATTTAGCACCTGCTAAACTGGTTTGTGAGTGGTTAATGAATTTGTTTTGTGCTAAAATACTGTTTAGTGCTTTTACCCCAGTATCTTTCTGTTATTGTCATGCAGTTTCTTATTGCAGAGTCTTGTCAGAGTGGAATGACCTCTTGATTGACTGAGCAGAGGAAAAAGGCAGCCATGATAAACATTTCATTACTAATGCTGAATAAGATCATCCTTTCGCACACACACTCACACTCATCCCATACACTCATGAGATACAAAAGCCACTTCACACATCACACAGTAAATTAGACTGCAGGGGAAACGTGCATTCGTGCTAATTGCTTTGAAATACCACTCTCATCCAAACACGTACAGCCACCTGTGTCTGGGTGAGAGCAGGCTGCGGAGGATGACAAAGCAAAGAAAGAGAAACAGATGCATACGGGGAGCGTGCCCCAAATCATACCCAGGGGAAGGTTTCGTGCAAAGGTGTGAGGCAGACAGAAAAGGAAACACACAGAAAAGCAGTAGAAATGTGAATGAGCTGCTCTGGGAAATGCAGTAGTTGAAAAAGCTGTTCTGTGAGCGTCACTGTGTAAAGGAGAGATATGGAGGGTAGAATAGATTACAGAGCCTGTTACACTGCAGTGATGTCGATTATTTTAAAAGACCACAGTCATCTCTTTCGATTACCATGAACCTGAAGACTCAAAACTCAAAACAGCCTTTAACATCTTGGCCATTTTGTTACAGAGCAGTGTTTGCCATTGAAATAAATGAACAAGTCTTTTATTTTTATTTTAAAATTTGGATTTAGTAAGATTGTTATGTTTTTAAAACATGTCTCTTATGCTCAACCAGGCTGCATTTATTTGAACCAAAATACAGGAAAAACATGATATTATTACAGTTGAAAATAAGTTTGTTTTATGTTTTAAAATCTTAATTTATTCCTGTCATGCAAAGCTGAATTTTCAGCATCATTACTCAGTGTGATCTCTCAGAAATCATGAAAATATGCTGATTTGCTGCTCAAAAATATTTCTTATTATCAATGTTGAAAACAGTTGAAACTGCTTAATATGTTGGTGGAAACCATAATACACTTTTTTTTTAAATGTATTTATTTATTTTAATCGTTAAATTAAAATTATTTGATTTAAGAAAGCCAATTTGGTTAAATACTGCTGTTTTTCAATTTAGTTCAAGTTTAGTTGTCATGTATAAGGGTTTTTCTGGTTTTATTGTTGTATTTAGTGTGATTTATATATTTAAGATGGCTGCTGTAACACTAATGTTGGTAGCTTGCATTGTGCATTTAAAAAAGTTCTTAATCATTGTAGTCTTGTTTTTCAGTTAAAATATATATAAGTCCTTGAAACAAGATGAATTTACATGATAAGTAACAATGCATAAGATATCAAGACTTGTTTTCTGAGAATGTATCTTTAATATGGGTGTATTTGGTCTTATTGCACTTGCTGATATTTTCATTAGTTTTAAATATAAATAAATATGCCGGTGCAGTAAAACAAAGTACAGTTCATTTTACACGATGCAATCCATGAAAACTTAATATAAGAAGTGTTGCTTCAAGTAAAATTATCTTGTTTCAAGGATATTTAGATATTTTAACTGTATAAGTAAAAAAAAAAGACTATCATCTTGGGGTTAAAATTAGTTTTAAAACAGTAGTTGTAGATTAACTTGTTTTGAAAGCTACAGGGTAGTTTCAAAGTAACTTCCCCAATAATTAAGTTGAGACTGTACTACCCAGCTTAAACCAGACAGAGTGACCCCTAGGTAGGGTAGACTGGATTAGAGAGAAGCATGACCCGTTAACACTTCTTGTTTCACTGATCTGTCTGTGTCCAAATCGATCTGTTCTCGTCAGTCAGACTGTTTCGTGCAACACTTGCTGTGGTTTGGACATGTAAAAGTATCCACTTAGTGGCTGTTCAATGTTTTGGTTTTATCTTTAACTATGAATGTTCATTTAAGACACAAATTACTGTGTTGACGAGGAGACAGGCATTTTGACACATAACTATGTGTAACACTTGCTGTGGTTTGGACATGTAAAAGTATCCACTTAGTGGCTGTTCAATGTTTTGGTTTAATTGGGTTATATATAAAATATATCACACAGCTTGTGTGACTGAGGAAAGATTACTGTAAGAGGTAATTTGACAATTTGGCCAATGAAAATACATTTAAGATTAATTTCAGCTGTATCATTCAAGCTGGTTATACACAGGGCCGCATTAAGACCTCACTGGGCCCCGGGGCTATGACTTATTGCAGGGCCCCCCATCACAATAATGATATATATAGCTTAAAATAGGATTTTTATCCAATCAAAATTTTTTGATGTATTGCAATTTCACAATTCTTGTTATCAATTCCAACTTTTTATCTGCTCCATGTGTCCAGTCCATTTACGGTTCCACAACTCCAACTCCATCATCAGCTTTAGTAAAATAATTAGCTGTGGATTTTGACTCACTCATGTTTTCCCCTCTCTCCTCATTATCCAATCAAAATTTTTTGATGTATTGCAATTTCACAATTCTTGTTATCAATTCCAATATCACAAAATAAAAAATACTAGCCTAAGTAAAAACAAACTTACTGAAGACAAGTAAACAGTCATGAATTACAATAGAACAAAGAAATTGACCTACAAACACTTAAAGCACTGAATAAGAAATATTATATTGTATTGGAGATGATGACACTATGTTTTTATCTGCTCCATGTGTCCGGTCCACTTGCTGTTCCACAACTTCCACTCCATCATCAGCTTTAGTAAAATAACATGATAGCTGGGAATTTTACTGACGAACTCGTGTTTTTCCCTCTTTCCCTAAATTTTTTTTTTTTAGAATAGCCCCTCTCTCACTTTTTTTAATTTTATTTTTTTAGAATAGTTGACATTTTTACTTATCGAAGATTATTCTTTGCATGACAATTTCTAGATTACACCCGAATGAAGATTAAATGCAGACATTAGGCGCAGCGATCACCTGATAGATAGGCTACGTGCAGTTTGTTGAAAAGCAAAATATAAAGGCTAATAAATGCATTTGATTGGTAAACCAAATTCAAATGTGACATTTTAATCTCTAATGGTAATGCATGGAATTTACGGGAAAACTCCGGAAAAACTAAATAGCGCTAAAAAATTGAGGGGCGTGGTGGTGCTTTGGCACCAATCACGGGCCCCCTCCTTGCTCGTTGCCCCGGGGCTTCAGCAGTATTTTACCGTTTATGAAAAACATGGTGTAGAAACAATTTTCACTCAGAAACTTTTAAAGAAATGGCGCATAACACAATTACAATTACGAAGAAACGGCAAGTAACACGTCAAATTAAAAAAAAAAATGTTTCTCATTTTGAATGAGAAAAACTAAAATAGTATTTTCTTGTAAAACTTGCTCTAATAATATTTGTTTTATTTACAACTGAAAAATAGCTTTTACAATGCAAATGAAAACAGATGTTGATGCTGATGTATTACTCCTGCAAAGAAAAAGCTCAATCCTCACTTTTTTTTTCTTTTCTTGAAACACAAATGTGTAGATAGTTTCTAAAGAGTCATATCTTTGTCTAAAGCTTCTCCTGTGGCCGCAAATGGCCGCAAAAGCCTTTTCGAAACCATTACTTTTGAGAATCGCCGACTCAGTAGACAGCAGCTGTGTGTGAAGATCATAAAGATCATCAGATCAGTTTCATAACCCGGAGCGGCATTGAGAGCCATTGATCACACATTACCGCCTGTCAGGATGTAACATTAGGGGTTCTCGGACGGTTGTCATAATCAATAGTATTGTTCCTGTTTGTGGCCATTTGACTTTTCTGTCCGACCTCGCAGTGTCCATCTAAACCTGCGCGAATCATTACGATCGCAAAGGGCAGAAGCATGACGAATCAAACTACTCACCAGCTATTTATAGGTTACATCTGACATGTAGCAGAAAATCAGGGACAGTTCTTTACAGAAAGTCATCACCTACGGGCACCTGGGAGCTCTTTGTGCTGAAAAACGAGAGACCGTTTCCATTTCCAGTAGCACCGGTGCCCCACCGAGGTTCTCCAGAGACGAAACAGGCACTCATGGGTCACCCAGGGAAACATTTTTATGTGCATTAATAAGTTATTTTCCTCACTTATAGAGAGAACGATGCGACTTGTTGAAGTTGGAAAGACCTGTGGGCTATAAAAAGGCACGGCATATTTATTTAAAATGGGAAATACTATAATGTTTATTTCATAGAGCTAAATCAGGAGCTTAAGTGCTTGCTTGACTGTATATGTGTCTGTTTGTTCTTAATTTGAATAGGCTGTATTTTAAATAGTGGTTAAGAGACATCATGATTTAATCATATTTTTATACTTCTGCATGCACCCCCAGGGCTTCCTTTCAGTTTCTGCCGTTATGTTCGCTCCTTCTCTGTCTTTCCATTTATGTATCATTTATTTATTTCACATGCTGATGATAAGTGGTGACCAGAAGAAGATTTGCTGCTGATGGAGATGTTCAATTGTTTGCTAACTGGCCCAGAGGTGTTTTCATGTTGTTCTTGAAAAGCTGACCTACAAGTAAGATGATTGCTATAGGTTGTGAAAAATGAAAAAGACTGTTGCATGCATATTAGACAAATAATAATTTGATATATAAATAATATTCCAATTTATATTATTTACATAAGTAAATTATACAAAAGATACAAAAAGCTAATTTATTCATATAATAAATATAAGCATATATAATATGATAAATATTATATATAGAGAGAGAGAGCGCTATGAAAAAAATAAGACAATAAATGCAATATACAGTATAATGTATATATAGAATAAATGAATGAATAAAACATTTCTAATAATAATAATAATAATAATAATAATAATAATAATAATAATAATTATTATTATAATAATAATAATAATAATAATAATAATAATAATAATAATAATAATAATAATAATAATAATAATAATAATAATAATAATAATAATAATAATAATAATAATAATAAT
>NW_015629502.1:15151-20249 GCF_001515625.1 Sinocyclocheilus rhinocerous
AATACCATGGTATACTGCAATGGTATATTTTGTTGGTGTAAATAAAATAATAATTCATATTTAAAATGTATTTATTAATATTAACAATATTATTATTGTTTTTATAAATTATTTTTTTTATTATATTTTTATAATAAATTATATATATACAGCTATGGGGGAAAATAAATTAAGAGACCCCTTCTCAGTTTCTCTGGATTTACTGGGTAGGTATGGGTTTCAGTAAAATGTTAATATTTGATTTATTCTATAAATGTCTGATAACATTTCTTCTAAATTTTACATAAAAAATATTGTCATTTAGAACCTTTTTTTCAGAATATGACATACCAAATGTTTTTATTTATTGTGGTTTAAAATCAGGGTTATTCCACCAAATATAGATTTCTTAACTCTTCTGAATTTAAAACATTGGTATTGTGTTGTCTAAAAATAAATATAAACATGTCTGAAAACATGGCAACTTTTTTTATTTATTTATTTTTTGACCAATTGTCATTTCATGCTCTAAATGCCAACATTTGTATTTACAATTTGGAAGAAATGTCATCAAACGCATAACTATAAATCGTTAATCCAGAGAAACTGAGAATTTTCAAGTGGTCTCTTAATGTTTTCCATAGATTCTTAATATATTTTTCCATAAATTAAGGATATAGCCTATATAGCTACATCATTTATTTATATAATGGCTACTAAAGTGTAGGAACTAATTTTCTACATTTGCTGTGCTCTTTTTTCGCATATACAATAAATTCAATTTAAATCAATATTTAATGTCCATGAATGTATTTATTTTCTAGGTAGCCCTGCAGTAATGGGATAATGTGTAGTGATTTGGTCATTGCAAAATAAACCCCTTCAGGGTATTATGCACGGAAACCCTCTTCCATTACACTGTATATGCACAGCTAATGCACTGTATCTCATCTTGAATTTTGTGTGAATATATGCATATAGAGGGACCACTCTGATGATGCTGTTCTGTTTCCTAGAAACCAAAATGCAGCTAAAGACCTCAGAACCCAGCAGGGAGCTCACCGCCTGTATTAAAACAGTTGTGAGCGAGAGACAGATGCTAATTCAGTCTCACAGATCTGAGAACAAGACATTAGAAGAGTCACACATCAAGAGTAATCTGAGATATGTTATGTGAGAGGGACAAAAATAGATTTCATTAAAAGCGTGAGAAGTTAGAACAGGTGCCATAGTGAAAGTTTCAGTGTTGCTGTTGTATGGCTCACACAGATGCTTTCACTAGTTTGTTCTTTGACTGAAGACTTTATTCACTGTTTTGTCTGTGTGTGTATCTGTGTCTGGGCTTTTTTGGGCAGAGTACACTCTGCAATTTTTAAAGATGAAGCATAATTTTGTAGCAGTCAGATGGTGGAGTTTGTCCCTGCTGAATACACATCAGATCCCGCAGTGTCAGCTAACCTGAAGCCTAATGCTGCATACAGGTTTTCTTAATTCATTGCAGTGCATTTATTATGTTTGATATGACTGGATGAGGCATGTTTAAAGCAGTTCTAAAATGCTAATAAATGCACACCTGTAACTGCACACAGTAGCAATATAAAAAAGACATGAGTACTTTTATAATACATTACAGGTTTAAAGTGGTACTGAAGCGACCATTAATATATTCATGAGCCATTACACTGTGTACTGAAGCAGCAGTTCCTTATGTGAAATGGGAGCATTAGCCAATCAAAATCTGATGATGTTATCACTTACGAATGTGGCATGATCATGCATTATTATATATAGTGTATCGTTGAAATGTGTAGTAAAAACCTATAAATTACTAAGTACTAATTAAAATACTAATTCAATTAATTTATACTTATGTTACATTAATTAAATAAACTATTTATTTATTTATTTTTTGCTTCTCTGTGTGCATTTGTTATTTGATATTCATCCACATGATATTAGTAAAGTTATAGTAAAACTACATGGGATTAGGACAAAATGACTAGGACAAAAACTTTAAATAGTTTAAATAATTTAATTAAAAAATATATGTTAATCATATAAATTAAAGTATATATTTTTCATTAATTACAATTTATATTAGATTTTATTTCATTTTGAGGTTTATTTTTTATTATGAGATTAATTTGGTCTCTAATTGTTATTTTAGCTTATTTTATGTGAAACTACTGTGGTCTGGTCTTTTTTATTGTATTTTATTCAATGTCCACATTTATTTATCTATCTATCTATCTATCTATCTATCTGTCTGTCTGTCTGTCTGTCTGTCTGTTTCTTTGTTTGTTTGTTTGTTTGTTTAATTCCCACTGAAATTTTGATTGTAAACATTTTAATCTATAGACAAACCTGTGATTGCACACCTATCAGTTCTATACTGTATACTACACTGGATTCAATAGTATGCAAAGTTCTTCCTCTTCTTGGCTTGTTTGGGTCACATCCCGCTCTGTATTTTCTCATTGTTTCTTGATCGCTCTCATATGGAACTGATGCAAAGCAGTCCTGCACACTGAGAGCTTCTAGATAAATCTGTCCACAGAAAGCGTATTCTGTTCAGTAACTGTGTAACCGGCAGAGGTGCCGCCCTTCCCCACACACCGTAGGTTTGTGCTGGGCAGCACTGCACAGTAAAGAGCTTTTTGTTGCTACATGATATCAGTGAAACCATAACTCAACGTGTGCTGCAATGCAGCAAGGGAATAAGGCGGGAGAGAGAGAAACAGAGAGATGAAGAGAGTTTTAAAGGTAAATAGACTGTCAGAGTGAAAATGGCTCTCTGCAGAGTGTAGCAGATGGATACTGTCTCAGAGGCAGTGTCCTCCTTCTGTGATGAGAAAGAGGAGAATCCCTTCTCTCTTTCCCTCCCTCCTTCATTTCCTCTCTCTCCTTCCCCTCCTTCTCCATCTCTTCATCAAAGATGAAGCGGCAGATGGGATGCAGGAGTGATTTAGGCCACTAACGCCGTGCAGAGATTGTCGCTTACACTGGCTTTCATGGCTTCGGTTTGTCCTCTAAAATGGCTGCAGACGCATCAGAAGAACAGAACAAGAGAGCTGTCACTTTGCTCTGGATGTATGATCCAACATTGAAAAGAAAAAAATAAATAAAACAGTGAGTGAAATAGGGACAAGAAATATGCTCAGAAGAAAGACTGTTGAGGGAATTCAGAAACTTCAGTTTAGCTCTCAGCTGATCTTATTGACCTCATTTTTGTGGCGAAATCAAAATAGATGCAAATGAGAAACAAATGGTTGGCATATACAGTAAGAGGAGTATAGAGCTATATTACCCATATTACATACAAGTAAAATGGGTAATATAGCACAGATCATATGGTCTTTAAGAATGTGAAGACTGAGCTAATGCAAAGTAGACTTGTACCAGTATTTGGTAATGCGATATATCACGGTAATGAATACGCACAATATTGTTATCGTGGGCACTTCTAAATACCGTGAATAATTATATATTACAAATTATTCAGAATTTTGAATGCATTTTAAGAATACTTTTCCCATAAACTGGTCAAAATGCACAACACCGCTGTATGCTGCGTGAAAGACTGCATGCGCACTCTGATGTAAACAAGCGCGGACGTGAAGCACATGGCGGAACATGTGAGACGCTCTGAATGAAAGCGCACTTTCACTCTCTGACAGCAGATGGCGCTAAACTGCAGAAATAATAATAATAATAATAATTCATTTAAATGCAGCCGTTACCCCGGAAACCCTGTAAACAAAGCAGCTGCACTACTTCCTGTTTCTGAATCATGTTTAAATGATTTAAACAGCCATTCAGATTTGTGTATTTGCTATGATGTTCATCACAGCGCCAAATACTTAAATATTTAGACTTAATAGGCTATTTATTTTCAAACTTTTTTTTACATTTTAATCTGGACTACAACATGCCCTAGATATTGTTTGAAAGTGTTTTGATTCTTTATTGTTCGGCCACACTTTACATTAGGGCTTCATTAGTTAACATTAGTTAACATAAACTGCCAATGAAAAATTCTTCTGAACATTCATTAATCTTAGGTAATTACAATATTTAATAACACGTTGTTAAAATCGAAAGTTGCAACATCATGAATAATCGAAGCAAGATATTTTCTCACTTTTAACTGCCTTCTGAAATCAAAACTGTCATTTCCTGCAGGTGCCGTGCAATTTTTTTCTGACATTTCAATGCAGGCAACCAGAAAACACAATGTCTGAGTGGCCTTCTCACCTTCAGCTGCCAAAAGATAGTGGAAATTGGCTCGCACCACTAAATGAATATTCAGGAGCTGCTGGAGAGATTTGTTCACAATGTAATTCCGGTTGTATGAGTATCATTTCAGCCTGTCTCTGAGTGTGTTTGTTTGTGTGTGTGTGTGTGTGTGTGTGTGTGTGTGTGTGTGTGTGTGTGTGAGAGTGCTTCCATTGGTGAGCGTCTGATCTTTCTGAACTTTTATGTATATTTCATGATGTAGGCTGGGAGCGTTTGGCAGTCAGTGTACATACATTATTTGAGTGTTCACAAAAACATACAGAGCAGCACAGAAAGCAAACCTGTTAATATTTCTCACCTCCCCCAAAGCCTCTTGCAGTCCTGTTGTTTTAAAGCTGTTCATGTACCGTAAAACATGTATTTTCTAAGAATATATGTGTGCAAACATCAGAGTACTTCACACTTTCACTTCCCACTTTCACACTACTTTTGGCTCTGTGATCTCATTAGCGTTTACAGGTATTCATATGTACAGGAAACGCATTGGTGAATGTTTGGATAGACAAAGATCATTTGTACAATATCAGAATATGGACAGCATCAAAAATGTAAACTCATAGCTGAACTTAATGTAGAAAGCTTTTGGCAAACTTGTTTATAAATGAAATGTTTGGGAAAAAAACAATGTTATTCATTTTATATTATAAAAAATCCTTTAAAGGGGTCCAATTATGCTCTTTTACAAAGTCTTGATTTTGTTTTGGGGGTGTACTAGAACAGGCTCTCATACTAGGTTGTTCAAAAAACAGATGATATTTCATATATTTTACATTATTACAACACCTCTCTCCCCAGTCTGGCATGAACGGCTCGAATAGTTCCT
>NW_015629502.1:20847-42410 GCF_001515625.1 Sinocyclocheilus rhinocerous
TTTTTTTTTTTTTTTAGTAAAACTTTAAATTTTTTCTTTTTTAGTTTTGTCATTTTTTCCTTAATTTTTTGCTTGGCATTTCCTTGTAGCTTTATATCTGTATACTTTTTTAGTCATCCTACTGATAGAAAATTGTTTAGTGGTGTAGTTCAGCGATATTCTTTAGAGACCCAGCAAATGGTGCCATTTATAGGTTGATCCAATATTAAAAACCATTATTCAAATAAGTAGTGTGAATTTCTTTAGAAATAATGTCCAGTCTATGCCATAGTAATTGGTCTACTTCACAGTTAGAGCGATTACTCTTCCATCTGCCTGACAATGTGTTCTAACATCAGTTATCATTAGTCTTTCTCTCTTCTGCCGTAGGTAGTTTGACCCTCCGTACCCTCCTCTCTCCTTCTGTAGTTTGATATCAGCAGAGGGTCCAGACTGAGAAATCACAGCAGGTCATGAAAATACTCGCTCCAGGCAACACAAGGCCTCATTCTCTTCATCGCCGTCTCATTTCTCTGCTCTAATGTTATCCACTCTCTCTCCTTTTTGGTCTTTCTTGTTCTTATCGGTCTGATGCGCTGCACACACACAGAAACTTGTTGTCCACACTTCCCCGTGATTTTTATTAATAAAATAGCCTAGATACTAGATCGCTACATTATATTCCTCAGCAGCGAAGTGGTAAAAATCACTGTTTTTGAAGTAATTGTTTGTACAGAGAGACGCGCAGATGCAGCACGCAGGTACACACAACTGTCATCTCGCTCTCTCTGTCTCTCGATCGATCGATAATTAATTGAAATACATGCTATAATTCATTCAAATACATGTTGTCTTACCGCACTATTTAATCTCTGTGTATGATTTGAAGCAGGCAGAATGCTAGTGCTAAAGTGCCGTAGCTGATGAAAATAACAGATGAAAATTTTCCCATTCAGTCAAATATTGTGCTGCAAAGAGCAATACTAGTTTTAACTTGGCAAATGACCATGGAATAAGCGGGATAATCAACGGCTAGCCGTGCATTAAAGGATTTTAAATTAGGGCTGCACGATAAATCGAATGCGATATTTAATGCGCATCTTGTCAGTAAAGCCGCTTCTGTAATCAGCGGTAAATCTCCATCACGTGCGTGCTTTCACATGAAGCAGCATTTATTACACAGAGCCGTTTGTTCACTGAGAAGTTGCGCAAAACCACGATCATATATGAATGTGGTTTTGTCAGTTTAACGGGTTAACTTAATTAATTAGTTATGAAAAAATAACGCGATTAAAATATTTTAATGCAGCTAACGCACTGGCCCCACCCCCAGACCTGTACGTCATCTTACAGTCCATACAGTTGACTGTTGACAAATATGATGCAGGACAACAACTCCATAAATGCAGTTATGCTCTAAGATTCAAAATATTGGTGCAAAAAAATGCCCCTGTATGAGTTTTTGTCTCATATTTATTCAATATCACACGAGCAGGGAGAGCAGTAGTCTATTATTAAACGAGTGCTGATTTTGTCCCGAACATCACAAGTTTAAATGTGATTTTATACAACAGTTCAATAAATAAAAAGTTGATATTGTGTTATATTTTAAACACAACAATATGTGTTATTGCTCAATTTTGCAGAGAACATATTATGTTTAAAGCCACAGCAGAATTGTTGCGCGTCTCCACGCAAAACAGCGGTGTTTCGTTTCTGAATAAATCTGCGTTTCGAACGAATCGTGTGAATCAATTATTAAACAGCCCATTCATAAAGAGAGCGTTTACTGAATTCCTGAATGAATCAGCTGTTTGAACGAATCGAATGAAGACATTTACCACCACCTGCTGGCAGATTTAGTTTCTTATTTGTGACCCTGGACCACAAAACCAGTCATAAGGGTCAATTTTTCGAAATTGAGATTTATACATCATCTGAAAGCTGAATAAATACGCTTTCCATTTATGTATGGTTTGTTAGGATAGGACATTATTTGGCCGAGATACAACTATTTAGAATCTAGGGGTGCAAAAAAAAATCAAAATACTGAGAAAATCGCCTTTAAAGTTGTCCAAATGAAGGTCTTAGCAATGCTACTAATCAGTTTTAATATAATTAGAGTATCATTTTATAATAGTAATAATAATAATAATAATAAAAACATTAAAGGGATAGGCCTAGTTCACCCCAAAAAAATTTAATTCTCTCATAATTTACTCACCCTCAAGTCGTTTCAAACACTTATTTTGTGGAACATAAAAGAAGGTATTTTGAAAACGTAACAAAGTTGTTTTGGTTAATGACTTTCATTGTATGAACAAAAAATACTGAGTTGTTTCTCAAATTATCTTTTTTTTTTTTATATATATTCCATAGTTTATGTTACCGTTGTAGCTTAAATGTTTATGTGTAATACATTTTATGTTGAATCAAATAAATTATGTTCTTTCTAAAGCTATCATTTGTAATGTCTACTTAATACTTTCTCATTTAACACAAAATAGCTTTAAATAATATTTTGTGGGTATTTTCAGTCAAGTTTATTTTGCGATTAATTTAATTAATTAATTGACACATCATGTAATTAATTAGATTCAAGATTTTTTATCGACTGACAGCCCTAATATATACTATAGATAGATAGATAGATAGATTTTTTAAATGTAATTTATTTCTGTGATGCAAGGCTGAATTTTCATCATCTTTACTCCAGTCTTCAGTGTCACATGATTCTTCAGAAATCATTCAAACATGCTGATTCGCTGCTCAAAAAAAATAAATTATTTATTAAAAAAAAAATATATATATATAATAAATATCTGTCAATTGCTTTCCATTTGAATTAAGTTGATTTTTCTGATCCTATTGGCAGATATGTGTGCTTTTTGTTCATTTGTTCATTTTGACTTGTTTGATGTCATTTTGCTTCTCAAGTAAATGTATCTTGATTTAAGAATCTTTAGACATTTTGGGGTTAGGTCAAATAATGTCATATTTGCATTAAAAATGACATAACTGAGCGAATGACACTTAATGACAGTTGTCATAAACATGCATAAAACCTTCTTCATATTCATGACATGTGTCATGTCATGATTATGAAGGTGTCATGTCAGTCTTATGCACACCCCTTCAAGTAAAGTGTTACCCATTTTTCTCCCAGGATTCTTTAATAAACAGAACGTTCAACAGTGTTTATTTGAAATCCCATACGACTATGAATAACAAAGTATTTCCATTGTTCTTTTGATAAACTGTTCCAAACCTCATGTTCCACTGGTGATATTCCAGTTTGCTTCTATACATAATACAGATTTGGTAGCAGAACCCAATTCTAATATTGTAATCTAAACCATTATGACATGAAATGCGTGTCCTGCTGTTCTCTGATCAGACAGTAGAGAAAGTCCCCACCGCTGTATGAATGCCTCGCTACTGGAGACCAGCTGCCATTGATTGAACACAGCTGTGAGCCGTAACCAATGGACTGAGAGCAAAAGAAAAGAGGGTGGAGGAGGGAGGGGGGATTGAAAGGGTGTTTTAATTATAATCAGCAATACAATCATTACATCAGTGCTCTGATTGAAGAGCAACTCAGAAGGTGCAGACACACACATACACACACAGACAGAGGAGCGGTTTAAATCCGGAACATACCTTGTCAAATCCAGTCCAGAGGCTAATACCCCACCGACTCACCTCAGAGAAAAGCAGTGCCGGGGGTAAAGCCTGTCGGTTCACACAGGGCCATCTTAGCAATGTCTCTGGGATGCTTTTTTTTAAAGCATACAGTACAGCTTCTATTTGAATGGGGAGAGATGGAAATCTCCAAAACTATTTGTAAAAATTCTGCTTCAGTAACATGTCAAATCAACAGTGAGCAATCGTATCATTTTTAAACTAATTGTATTATTATTTTTTTCATTTAATTCATTTTACAATAATAATTTAAGTGATAGTCTGCAATCAGTCACATGCAATTTGTGTGCTATCTTCTAAACCCATGCGATTGCTTTGTGTAAGGCCAGATCGAAATTTGAGTCATCATTCACTAAACATTGTATTATGTTGTATGAGTTTTATATATATATTTATAAGTCTCCTGCATAAACCCACACTTTGAGAACCACTGCATTGTCTGTTAATACATGCATGCAGTGCATGTTTGTGGACACTTTTGTTGAAGTGTTGTGAGCAGCTAATTGATTGAGTTTAACACTTCTGACTGAAAGTCGTGAGTATGTTTAGGTTCCCTCTCTGATGGAAGTCTTGGTATAACAACCGACTCTTTTTATAGTCGTCACTCGTCACCGGTGACTAAATGCGAGCTGCATTATTTCCTGGGTGAAGAGCTTGCTCAAACATGAGAATAATCCAAGAATCCAGAACATACAGTATGTACATTTTTAAGGGCATTATAACTGTTTACACTTTAAAGGATTTGACGCCAATGACAGTATTAGAATCGGAAGCTTGCATGTTCTCTGGTGGGGGTTAGTTAGTTGTTGGATGTTTCTGTCGTCCTGAAATCAGTTGACTTTAAAGAAACTTCTGCAAACTGTTGGAAGCATTCACATTGAATTTCTATTTAAAATCTATTTACTGTAGATATATTCAATAAGAATATCAATTAATGCATGTACAATGAAATATACTGTGTAGCAATGCAGTGTACAGAATGTATCTTTTATATTAGTTAAGGCACTTAAACACCACAAAAATCTCTGATGTAGTTTGTTCATTAGTTGAACCAGAATTAAAAATAGAGATTTGAAGTGTAATTTGAGCTTTATTGCTAATTGTAAATGTGTTGTTAAATCAACTGTGGAGAATTTGGTCTTTGTTCATTCAACTGAATAAGAATTTAGCATTTTCCCCCTCTATTTCTTTGCTGATTGTATCTACATAGGGACTTTGGTCAGATTGCATTGCAGCTGGTTTCATAAGTTTTTGTTTGCATGAAATCGTCTCAGGTTACGTATGTAACCCTGGTTCCTCGAGGGAATGAGATGCTGCGTCGGAAAACGCTAGGGGAACGCCTTCTGTGACCACGCTCTGAATAACATGTGAAATCAGTCCAATAGCTGAGCGGGACGTCACGGGCGGGTGACGTCATGACCAGGAAGCTATAAAAGCACGTGCGGCGGAGCCAGCGTCAGCCCCCAGTTCTTTCGTGTGAGCGAGAACGACATCTCGATGTCGAACCGCCATTCGCTCTGACTGAGCTAATATCAACCAATCGTCGATGTGGTTCAGTCGTGAAAGTGTGGGGTGAGAGTGCAAGGCCTAAGGAAGAACCAGTATTGGTAGGCTTTTGCCCCCAAAAGCAAACCGCAGGAACTTACTATGATGAGGAAGGATGGAGATATGTGCATCTTTTAGACTGATCGTGACACATCAGTCCCCGGACTTGGTCTGAGACACTACCTGTTTGAGTGCGAGTGTGCTGAACTTCAGTCGCATGACTGAGCGGTTCAATAGGCGCAGATCTAAAATGGACGCAACCCCCCATCCTCTTTCTACAGTACGCTGGACCCATTAAGACACATTTGACAGTAGCTTCCACACTGCTAAATAATCTACTAAGGGAATCAGTCTCTCGAGACTGATCTCTGGTGTGCCCAGAACGGCTATTTCGGTGCCCTGAAGCGGCACACCGGCAGGGGATGGCCAAACTAGCTGCTCATGATACCTCCGTAGAGGTAGCAAGCCTCTTATTACCGCTACGTTTCCGGGCGGTAACTGAGAGAAGCGCTCGCCGGAGACCGCTGCGCCCTGAAACACGGCAGGGTTGGCAAACCGACCTCCTGAGGGCACTGAGGAGAGACGGGCACCGTGTAATGCGGTGTGAACCTCTCTTCCCCAGAGGGGCCTGCCCTCCGAGGTCCTGAGCCACAGCATCAGGACCCTCATAGCTGAAGTCTCCTATTGAAAACGACGGCCCTCAGACCCACGTCGTCTGCTAGGAAGACTAGACCACAGCCCATCTAAATACCTCCGTAGAGGTAGCAAGCCACTTAGTACCGCTATGTTTCCGGGCGGTAACTGAGAGAAGCGCTCGCCGGAGACCGCTGCGCCCTGGAACACGGCAGGGTTGGCAGACCGACCTCCTGAGGGCACTGAGGAGAGACGGGCACCGTGTAATGCGGTGTGAACCTCTCTTCCCCAGAGGGGCCTGCCCTCCGAGGTCCTGAGCCACAGCATCAGGACTCTCATAGCTGAAGTCTCCTATTGAAAACGACGGCCCTCAGACCCACGTCGTCTGCTAGGAAGACTAGACCACAACCTGCTCGGGGCAGGACCCAATGAAGCACACTTGGCAGGGCTCCCACACCGCCGGGTGACCTCCTAAGGGAACCAGTCTCGTGAGACTGGCCTGTGGTGCGCCTAGAGCAGCTAGCTCAGTGCCCTGAAGCAGCGGACCGGCAGGGGATGAAACTGCTTGACAGTGAGTGACTGGCCTTCTTTCACTCTCTTGACTGTAGTGAGGATCGACTCGATCCGAGCAGGAGACAAACGTGCCTGCATCGTGGTCGAATCCCACACCACGCCCAGATAGGTGGTTCTCTGTAATGGAGAAAGCACACTCTTCTTGGCGTTTAGTCTTAACCCCAACTCTCTCATGTGAGCGAGAACAACATCTCGATGTCGAACCGCTATCTGCTCTGAATGAGCTAAAATCAACCAATCGTCGATGTAGTTGAGTATGCGGATGCCCTGGAGTCGCAACGGAGCCAGAGCAGCATCCACACACTTCGTGAAAGTACGGGGTGAGAGTGCAAGGCCGAAAGGAAGAACACGATATTGGTACGCTTTGCCCCCAAAAACGAACGTCAGGAACTTCCTGTGATGAGGAAGGATGGAGATATGGAAATACGCGTCTTTCAGATCGATCGTGACAAACCAGTCCTCGGACCTGATCTGAGACACGACTTGTTTGAGTGTGAGCATTCTGAACTTCAGTCGCATGACTGAGCAGTTCAGTAGGCGCAGATCTAAAATAGGACGCAACCCCCCATCCTTCTTCGGAACAATGAAGTAACGGCTGTAGAACCCGGAGTCTATCTCGTGCGGAGGGACCACCTCGATGGCCTCCTTCCTTAAGAGAGTAACTACTTCTTGTTCTAATACCAGAGCCTGCTCGGGACCCACTAGAGTGGGGGTCCCCGTTAAATCGAGGCGGACGAGAACCGAACTGGATTCCGTAGCCTCTTTCTACAGTACGCAGGACCCATTGAGATACATTTGGCAGTAGCTTCCACGCTGCTAAATAATCTACTAAGGGAATCAGTCTCTCGAGACTGATCTCTGGTGTGCCCAGAACGGCTATTTCGGTGCCCTGAAGCGGCACACCGGCAGGGGATGGCCAAACTAGCTGCTCATGATACCTCCGTAGAGGTAGCAAGCCTCTTATTACCGCTACGTTTCCGGGCGGTAACTGAGAGAAGCGCTCGCCGGAGACCGCTGTGCCCTGGAACACAGCAGGGTTGGCAGACCTCCCTCCTGAGGGCACTGAAGAGAGACGGGCACCGTGTAATGCGGTGTGAACCTCTCTTCCCCAGAGGGGCCTGCCCTCCGAAGTCCTGAGCCACAGCATCAGGACCCTCATAGCTGAAGTCTCCTATTGAAAACGACGGCCCTCAGACCCACGTCGTCTGCTAGGAAGACTAGACCACAGCCCCTCTAAATACCTCCGTAGAGGTAGCAAGCCTCTTAGTACCGCTACGTTTCCGGGCGGTAACTGAGAGAAGCGCTCGCCGGAGACCGCTGCGCCCTGGAACACGGCAGGGTTGGCAAGCCGACCTCCTGAGGGCACTGAGGAGAGATGTGCACCGTGTAATGCGGTGTACACCATTCTTCCCCAGAGGGAGCTGGCCCTCAAAAAGTCCTAGGCATCAGGACATTTACGACGAAGACTATCCAGCGAGAATGACGGTCCGCAGACCCGCCTTCTGCTAGAAGCCTTCGGCCTGGGAGCGCCACTCTGACTCTAGACTCTGCGGAGTACGAGAAGTGAGGCCCCCAGAATGAGGGGCTGGAACACGGTAGGTTGGGACTGCTCCGCCCAGCAGCCCCTGCTAACCGCCTCAACCTCCTCAGAGGAAGAGAGGTTAATGCGTGCTCTCACTCGAGAAATTTATATCCCAAGAGCCCCTGTATATCTAACTTCTCATAGTCAGACAAATACTTCATTTTATTCCTCAGAATTAAATGCAATCAAACAACCAGACGAGTAAATACGGTCTAGTGTAGTAAGATTCATATCAAAAACCGAAATTATGTAATATATGCGCTGCGCGCGAGCCTCTCAGTCACACAAACAACAAAAACTCCTCAGAGAAAGAGGGCCGCAGCACTCACTCAGAGGGGGAAGAACCGCAGCGCGGGCTTCCAAGCCCCGAGAACGAGCTCTAGATCTAGCGAACACGGGTGGAGATAGGAAGAGCCGTCTCCAACCCGTCTGCTAGATCATGTGCGATCTCCGCGTTCTCAGTCGCCGCCGTTTGCCTCAGCAGCAGCGGGACCGCAATCGCAAGATCACAGGCACGGACACACTCCTTGGAGCGTGCCCGGCGAGAGCGGAGCGCTTAACAGCGGAAAAAACAATCCGCCCCCGAGAGCCGACTGCGCGAGCTCCGCTCCCTATTAATGCTGCTCATTATAATATCAGGCATAATATGCTTGTGTTACTGATGTTTGTGCAACTGGCGAGTTTATTGACGCCCTCCGTATCAATCTCCTCGGAGAAAGACAGGCGGAGCGTCGCGCCCTCTCTCCGGTGGGAAGGACCGCAGCGCGGGCTTCCGAAACCCCGAGAGCGGGCGCCGGATCTGGTGATTAGGAAGCAGATCCATACGCGAAACCCACGAGCACAGCCGCCGCTCCGCCTCGGCGAAAGCGGGGCCGGCACCGCGAGGAACGCTAGTGAAGGCTCCCTCCTCAAAGAGAGCCCTCTGAGAGCGAAGCAAGGCAGTAACAACTGTGCTTCGCTCCCAAGCAAACCACGCACAGGCTGTGTGTATCCCCACTCGTGATATAACGTGGGCAGGGAGGAACACACAACCTACAACGTGGCTTGCTCTCGCCCTTGAAATGCTTTGTCTTTGCATGAGCTTAGACATAGCTGGAGCTTATAGACTTTCACAATTGACAGACAACAATAAATATGACTGACACACACAGAGCGCTTCGCTGAATGACAGAAAGCTGACGCTGGCTCCGCCGCACGTGCTTTTATAGCTTCCTGGTCATGACGTCACCCGCCCGTGACGTCCCGCTCAGCTATTGGACTGATTTCACATGTTATTCAGAGCGTGGTCACAGAAGGCGTTCCCCTAGCGTTTTCCGACGCAGCTCGAGTTCCTGAAGAGGAAACCTTTGTTTATGCAAATCCTTGATTTTTTTTTTTCTTTTTTTTCTCCAGCATCTGTGAAACGCATCTTTCCCATTGAAATCACTTTCTCTGTTGCAGCATAAATGGTAATTTGCTGGTGACCTTAATATAATTAGCTATATGTAAGCATAGACATATTTAGTCAAGTCTACTTGCCGTTGTAATTTACAACATGCAGAATCCTGTAGATTTCTCACATTTAATTATATTTTATAACATTTCTGACCTTTTTAAACCTTGATGAGAGTGCTGTTGGTGCATAGAAAAGGATTAGCATTTCTGCATTCATTAAACGAAATATGCCGCTCGCAACTATACACTATTTCATGATTAAATGTTTGTGTTCTGTTTATTACCAAAGCATGACTAAAGTGTATTATGCTTACCTGGTTTAGCAACCTTCTGTATCACCAAGAACACTCGAAAATTTGTATTTCAGGTTACCCGAGTGCAACTCATCCTTCTGAGAGATTTGCATTAGAGATTTGCATTATATATGCTTATACATACATCTTCATAATAACTACTGCTAATTTAGGATGATAAACTATATTTGTCTGCATCATGAACGTATTCTGTCTCCACCGCAGTCTCTGCAAATGACTGAATCCAAAGGTACTGCATTATGGCAAGCCTTGTTAAACAGCGAAATATTGATTATAACTAGGAGCTAATTAGTTACGGACTTACTGTGCCAAGCATCTGTTGTTTTGGGTCTCTGGGAGGAAATTTCATAAATTACTTATTTTAACGGAATAGTTCACCCAAAAATGAAAAATCTGTCTTCATTTACTCATCCTCACGTTGGTCAACTTTCATAAAAGATGAAATAGCATGAAGGAAATGTCCAATCTACTCTTTTCCATTCAACGACGGTGGATGCTGTGAGTAAATGATGACAAAAAATGTTCATTTTGGTCGAATTTCCATTATAAATTGCCATTTTTCTTGCATAATGTAACATCTTTTAAAGTGAAAGGAAATATTAAATGAAAAAAAAATGGTAAAGAGTGGTTGTCTGACATCGCAGTGAAGCCACATTGATTGTAGAAACGGACTAAAAGCTAATTGGGTATTGATTGATTAACATTATCAAAGGAAATTCATTTCAGAACAAACCATTCCTCTTGGAATAACATGTGTTGATGAATATTTTACAGTAAGACCAGCAGCATGCATTAGTAAAATAGGGGGGGGGGGTCCATTTTGATCCCATGTTGGCTTGAACACATTAAGCAATGGTGCCATACTCGTAATTAATTGTCTTTTGAGATGTTTCCTTTCTTGTGGTATTTTGCAACCATATGAAACATTGAAATTGTTTGTCCATCTCATCTTTTCACAGGAGATTCAACATGGCCGCTGCTGTCGTCTTGCATGTTTGTTGGATCCGGGCTTGAACTCGCCTGCGTTCTTCCTCGAGTGCTCTTAGAGTGCATGATGTCAATGCATCTCTACTGCCTTTCCAAGATGAACGACTGAAATATGAACCTCATTCAAGCTTTCTGGACCTCCAGTCCGGCGTCTGATTAAATCAAGGCCCTCAAACGACCATCCGAGGGGGGAATAAGGAGTAGACGTGGCTGCTGGTTGGTGGCGGTGGAGGACGAGGAGGTGGCGGAGGAGGGGGGTTTGGAAGCCATCTTTATCCTTTGGAATATACCATTTGTGGAATACAACTGTGTGTTTGGAATATCGCAGAACTTTGGGAGTTTCACTGTAGTTTTTTTAATCCTTTTGGAATATTGGGAATTTGGCTCCTGTTCGCAGTCATGAAGGTGAACCCGAGCTCTTGTTTGTGTCCTGTACTTTTGTGCCTGTGTTTTCTGGAGAGGGGTTATGAGGCGAGCCATCACGGCCAAGCCAAAATCATTTCCAGGAGCCACAATGCAACTCACAGCCACAACCAGACTAAGGACGGGGAAACAGAGGTCCACCATCGGCCCAAACGAGGATGGATATGGAACCAGTTCTTTGTCTTAGAGGAACACATTGGTCCAGATGCACAATATGTAGGAAAGGTAAGCGTGACATTTTCAGTTCTGGTTTGATAATCTGGTTTGCCTGGTCTAGTTTGCAGGTTTTGGGGCATTTGTGAGCTTGGCCGACCAGCTAAACCAGCGTGCCAATGCAGGCAGACCAGGTTGACCAATTTACCAACTTATTAATCCAATATAAGTTGGTCTACCTGGTTCGTGCAAAAAAAAAAAGTAATACATAATTATTATTTAATTTTATTTAATTTTATTTTATTTTATACCTTTAGGCAATGAATAATGATTTACAGCCTGCTATTAGACAAAACATTGGAGTGCACAAGTCTTTGGTTTGTTTTCCTTGAAGGGAAAGTCCTTCAGTCCTGCAGTCAGTATGAAAATTTTGAATTTAGACCAGCCTAAGGTTGTTTGGTAGTCTTAGCTGAATTAAATTGGTTGCGGTTTCCCAGCCTGACCAGCTGATAAGAGTCCAAAACCCCTTTAAACCATCAAATAGACCAGCCTGACCATGTTGGCTGGTTTTAAGACCACCACATACATTGGGCTCGTTGATGTTATTTTTAACATGGATATAACAGCAGTCTAATGTTGAAACATGTAAGACCCTCATGAACAACATAAATTTGTAATTCAAGCAAGTGACCTTTTGCTCTTTCTCTGACCTTATTCCATCACTTGTCTACACCCGCAGGCCTTGATCGATAACATCTTTGCATGGAGTTAGCTTAGCACAGCAAAACAGCAGCTGAGGACTGCAGCTTGACTTATTGGTTCATGTTTGAGATTCGACAGCCTTCATCATTTTGGCTAGAGTCATGCCGGTTCTCCTGTGTTTGCCTCATGGGCTTGTCGATCTTGTGAAACATGAATTTTGTGTCCATGCCAAATTGCAAATAGGGCCATGAATCTATTAACATTAGCAAGTCAGTCTGCAGTCAACATGGAAACTTTTGCACTGACCACATTTGTGTATGTTTTACTATATGAATGCTATAGAGATATAGCATATAGAGAGCTTTATGTGCGTGAAGGAAGTATTACTTTTAGGATGATTTCATTTTCAAATATCTTCTTTACTTTTATAGTTAATGAAAATCAAATAGCTATTTCAGACTATTGCTTTTTATATTTGTGTGTCATTTTCACTATTTTTTTTCCACAATACTGTTTGAAAATATTAGACTTTGAAAATATTGGCAAAAATAAATTAAATAATGTGATAAATGGACTGTAGACATGACATGCCAATTTAACTGTCCTGAAAAAAAAGCAAGTCATTTGTTTCTTACATTTTCATAATCTGGCCATGAATAAACATTTCTTTTATTTAATTAATTAATTCATTTATTTATTTATTTTACCATTTAAAATAAAATGTGTAGAAATTGTCCTGCAGTGTAATCTTAATCATAAATTGAAGTAAAGAAACAAATGAAAGACATGCGTATTCAAATGGAAAACATTTTTAAATTATTAATTGTCATTTAAATTAAGTTGATTTTACCTTATAATAATATTTCACATTATTATTATTATTATTATTATTATTATTATTATTATTATTATTAGTTTTGCTGTTGATCAAATAAATAAATTATTGTTGATCAAATAAATGCAGCCTTGGTAAAACTTAGAGACTCCTTTCAAAAACCTTAAAAATATTCAAATATGTATAATATAATTATTTTAAATATGATGTGGAAATTATTTTAAATGAATACAATTTTACACTTCTGTGATACTGCACATTTTAGATTATATATATTTTTTATTCCATTGACCATTGAAATTCCACTGACCATTGAAATTCACTACTGAAAAAATTATATATATTGAAGAATCCATTTGTCAGATATAAACATATTCATCATCAAGGTACCTTTTCACATAACAGTAGCAGTCCAATGAAAGACACACCGGCACTGTCCTTGAACTCCCCAGTACTCAAAAACTGCATTAGGCATTGTAAATTGATTCAATAAGCGTTGTTTAATGGGTACTGTGAGACTGTTAGCGGGGGGTGCTGCTCCATCCCAGTGTCCTCCTTTTATTCTCTTTGTGTCTCTCTCTTTCTGAAGCAGAGATTGATTCAGCAGGTCATGTCCGTGTGCTTTACGTCTCTTTACTGAAGCGTCACACAATGAGGCCGCAGGAAGCTGGTTAAGTTGTCTGTGTGCAGATTGACTTTTCTTATCTTCAGAAATATGGAAATGTGTGGCGGTTGATCATTATTCAGGGTACTCAAGCATAAGGTAATGCAGGGAGAAGAACGACAGACGTGCAGACAGAGAAAGAGAGAAAAGAGACAGACATTATTTCTCACTTGCTGCTTTCAAATCGTGTTGGAATGATGGTGTTTATGAGGTGAGCGGTCAGGAAGGGCATTATATGTTGGAAAATGAGCAAGATATTTGTTAGCATTCACATGCATCTTAATGGCAGCTGCTCGGCTCTTGCAGGAGGTATGCAATTTGAAATGTTTTGTTTTTACATTTTGGATTTATTACTATTTGTTATGTGTTGAACTTATTTATTTATTTATTTATTTGTAAAAAAGAAGCTGCAGTGCATGACATCATATCACAACCATTGCAGTGTTTGAAGAAATTTTGCACGCTCAAAGTCTAGTGTGAGCAAGACTTGATATGATCATTGCTGCAGAAATATCTACTATGTCCTCCTGACTACCAGCTATGGAGTTTCGTTACATGTTACAGTTTTAAGTCTGGATGTCCTATACAGAGCACCTTCATGGCTTTTCAGAGATACCAAATGATTGGATGTTTCACCATGACCACTCCCTCTCCTTGGTCTTTAAACATGGCTGACATTAATTTAGTGATCAAGTGTAACACCCTTATGGAAATATGATCTTATTTTGTAATTATCATTTAAATCTGACTAATTGTTTAATTGTTTGTCATAAATCAACATCTCAGGAAAATGTTATGGGGTTTCAAATCAAAATATGACCCCCTGTTATGAAACAGGACATCGATGTCATACATGTCCACTGTAGAGGACACCAGGACTTAAAGCATGTTTATTACACATTTTGGGAGACACAACAAATGAATAGAGAAAAAAATAGATATCAATATTCCTATTAAATATTAGATATTATTATGAAAATCATGCTAATTATTGCACTTATTTGTTCATTCTGTGTTACCCCAAGAACACATTAATATGCAAATTAGATACAGTTTATAGACACATTGTATATAATGGAAAAACTCATTTATGGCCATTTTACACACATTTTGCATAAAGAAAATGGTTTTTAAAAATATTTTTCATAACATAGTTGAGAGTCATCTTTATATAAAGTTTGGTATAAAAAATGAAAATTGATTTGTGATTAAAATAAAAATCCCACAGTTTTTTGTCTTTTCATGTCTATTCATGACTTTTTATAAAAAATAAAAAAAAACACAGGACTTTTTAAAGTCCTGATGTCCTCACATGGCATAACATATGAATAAAATATCATTTTTCATCCCACTGTTTTTTGTCTTTTCATGTCTATTCATGACTTTTTATAAAAAATTTAAAAAACACAGGACTTTTTAAAGTCCTGATGTCCTCACATGGCATAACATATGAATAAAATATAATTTTTCAAAAATTAAATTTTTCGATTTATTTTTCTTATGCTCTTAACAATGTAATGACATGACAAAATACTAAATTCACAAAACTGTTTTTTTCCTGTAGTCAGGAGGATATTATAATGAAATATTTGCAATTAAAGTGCTGCTTGCAAAAATAAAACGTTTTGTCTAAATATGCAGCTACTTACTTGATCAGTAGAATTTAAATGGAATTATGAAACCATAATAGAGGAAGCAAGTTGCTTTTAATCTTAAGTTATAATTTTGCCATACTTGTAGTGTGAACATATTTCATGTACAAAGTTATTTAAGTGTGTGTTTTATTAATATTTTGAATTAGTTTTTATTATATTTTTACAGTGTGTACATATATAAATTTTAAAATATATATTTCAGATATTTAAGTACATTAAGTGTATTAAAATTACATAAATTTTTTATTTTAATTGTAGTTTTATTTATTTGAGTACATTAAGTGCATTAACATTAGTACATTAAAAAAGTATCAGCTAAATTCAAATGGTAAATATTGATAAATTAATCTAAAGTAACTAAATTAAACATGAGAAATTGGCAACTAGCTGATTTTTATTTGTTTTTAAAAAAAAATCCAAGTAACAAGTTTCAAGTTTAGATTTTTTTTTTTTTTTTTTTTTTTAAATTTTTTTTTTTTTTTTTTTTAAATTTTTTTTTTTTTTTTTTTTAAATTTTTTTTTTTTTTTTTTTTAAATTTTTTTTTTTTTTTTTTTTAAATTTTTTTTTTTTTTTTTTTTTTAGTTTAGTTTAGTTTAGATAACTACAATGAATGACCCTGACTCTTGGAGAAGAATAGTGAATATACTGCTTTTACTGGTATTTTAGTGAATATAATACCAGAAAATACTGCTAATTTAGCTGGTTTAATGTTGTGATGGACAACATTTCCCATCATTCTCTGTGCATGAATGATTTATACAAAGCATAAAATACAGATCAAGCGTAAATTAGTCCCCAGACATCCCTTTTCCCCCACCTAAATTAGAATACACATCTCAGCATAATTCCAACTTCTGAGCTCATAAGTACAAACTTCCCAAGAGGACTTGAAGGCAGCAATGGAAAATTGCCTCTGCGAGCGAAAATCAAGTACAAAAATGCATCTGTGTGACAATAAGATGAGGAAAAAAAGGTTTATATTTACATTTTTTAGCTGTAAGCACGGCAGGCCAAATGAAAGCAAAAGCCTTTCTGAGCATTTATATTGAGTAAAAATATATTTTGTGTGTTCAGCTGGAAAAAATGGTGATATTAGCGGGATAGACAGAACTAGACGATTTATTTTCGTGTGGCCTGACATTGTAACAATACAATTGTAATACATTGTATTGTGTATTAAACAGATGGCAGTTATTTAAAATTGCATTACTTCAAAACCGAGCCTTATCAGATTGGTCGGCAGGCTCCGGCAGGTTGGATTAAGATGCCCTGAAGCCCGCTGGCCACCGCTGCGCTCTGTACTCAAACAGTTTACAAAAATTGAACCCAGTTTACAGCGTTGACAGAATATTCTAATCCTCAATGATAAAATGCCATTAAGAGCAAGCTGTTATGAGGGATTCAATTTGACATGCGCATGCAAAAGGCAAGGTCCCAAGATCGTTAGTGCAGCTAACTCCCTCATATTTAATTACCGCCTCTATCACAGGGGCTGGTAAAATATGGCCGTGATGCGAAATGACCCTTAATTAGATCGGCAAAGACTCTAGACAATTAATCCTTCAGCCCCTTCATTTGTGTGTATGTGTGAGTGGATGTGTTTATTCTGAGGCTTTGCTTAATTAAAACTTGCAGACGCTTGCAGTAGCACAGGAAAGGTTCCCGTGAGGGACAAACTGAGATGATAGACCCTGCCTTCCTACTGCTCTTTATTTTCTGGCATTCGTGTGGTTGAGTGCCTTACTGGTGGCATCCTTATCCTCAAAGACAGACCGGAAAAGCTGTTTTGTCAAGAGACTCGCGCTGTCTTTAGGGGTCAAAGTGCTATGTGATTAGAGTAATCACCTCTTCAGCGGTCCATCAAGCGATTTTGTAATCAACATATTATGGGTAAACAGCTCATTAGAGTTTCGCAATACCAGAATTTCAGTAGCAGTGCAATTTAACAGTTTTCAACCCCAATATTGATAGAATAGAAAAATCAAATATGTATGGAAGTCCGTATCTTTTTTTCATATCTCACAGTTGTGACTATTTGTCGTAAGAAGGACTTTATGTCTCGCAGTGAGACTTTTAGCTTTTACTTGTTTCACAACCATTTCATCTGAGGCAGAAACAGGTTTTCATAAATATATGCTAAATAAAACAATATTAAAAACTATTTTATTTAAATTAAGTAAAAAGTGTGTTAGTATATTATGTTAAAATGAATAAAATAATAAAAGAAAAACATGTATGCATTATTTTGTATGTAATTGTCATTGCATAATAATTATTAATATAAATTAGTTAATTGTATATAAAAATAAATTAATTTAATTTTGACTATATTTCAAAATGATCTTTTAATTATTTTTAAAATAAGGCAGACACATGCTTCTAAATGTTATATATAATGTACAAAATTACTGTCTGTCTGAATACTCGATTCTGATTGGCTGGCAGGGATGCATTAAAACCGTTTATGTACCACTTCACGTCAGGTGGTTCTTGGCCTCCACGTCGAGCATTAAAATTGTTTAATGCACAGTTAGCTGTGCATTATCCCATATATATATATATATACACACACACACACACACACACACACACACACACATTAATTTGTGTGCTAATATGAATATAAATATGTATGAACAGTAATACAAATTAAACATTTATTATTATGTAAATAATGCACATACATATTAAATACATAATAATAATAATAATAAAACAGTTGCACTTATTTCTCAGTTAAGTAACAGCATCCAGGTTCCAAATTCAGTCTGTACACTGTGGAAAGACTGGGTTTTTTATGTTTTTATTTATTTATTTTTACATTTTTATTGAATCAAAGTACCAGTATTTTTGACTTCTTTAAATTAACCAAGCATGTGTATGAATCAGTGTTGCCAGATTGGGCGGTTTTGAATTTGATTGTGCGGGTAAAAATTGGCTTGGGCGGGTGGACAAAATTTGGGCTGGTTTAGGGTCAGTTTGGCGGTTTTCAAACATATAAATTGGTTTATAAACAAGCCCAAGTGTGCATATACAGCATCCAATCAGTCATCACGATGTTACTAAACACACACGCACACTGCAAAGACGGCTGGTGCTGATGTTGACTTCGCGGCCACACTTGCAAGCCAATCACTAGGGATCAGCAGACAGACGTGATGATTCATGAGTGATGGGTTTTTAGTGCGATAACAGATCTGATTTTGAATGTATAACTGTATAAGTGATCATAATGCCTAAATATTGCCTAAGTTACATGGTAAAGAGTGGGAGAGTGTTTTAACTCTCAAAACATGAATTAGCTACACCTGTTAAGGGAGAGATGACACGAAAGCTCTAATATCACTGCAACTCCGAAATCAGAGCACAGTTAAGTTATTTAATCAAAATCTATTTATATCTATACGATCCTGTCTTTTATCTTTTGAACGGTCTAGATTGAAAGCTGCTGGACTTGTTAGTTTTGACTGTGCAAAGTTTTGTAATGTTCTACAATAAGAACTTAACGAAAGACTTCCTCTAGTTCTGTGTGAAATCATAGTGACACAAATTTTTGTCGGATTATCATACAGTATGCATCAATGAATGACACAAATTTTACTGTCATGGTGTGTGCATAAACGAGTGTAAAAAACCTAATTACGTTGTTGTTGTTTTTCGATGACTTATATTGGGCACTTTTTTGCATTTAAATTCTGACTGTTTTTTCGAGGGTATCGGTTAATTTCTTGATTGCCGATTTGACAGTGTCTGCTTGCATATTTTAATCATATTTGATCATTCTCTTTAATGTATTGGCCCCAATTTGATCCATGGTAAATTTATCTAACGTTATATTTATATTATTTTCTCGTCATTATTTTGTTTTAAGGAGTTTAAGACGGCTCTTATCAACCTTGATAGACATATTCTATCACATTATTTTGACAGTTAAAGTTTTGGGTGTTTTTTTGTTGGAGTGGGTGGGTTTTTGTGAGCTTTTGGGCTGGAAATCGTCCATCCAATATGGCAACACTGTTATGAATATACACAAAGACTTTCCTTCAAGGTCCTTGACTGCGGTAGTAACTCATCCCTGAGCGTTCATCCTCATCATTGGGACACTGTAATTCCTCATGCTCCGCATCATGACACATGTGTAACATGTATGATATATAATGTTTATGCAGGTGACGGAATATTCAAAGCAGTGCAGCTTTATATATCGCCGGACCTTGAAAGGGAAACAGCGTCTCTTTTTGCAGAAAGGTCCTTGAAAAACTTGGTCTGTGTGACACTCATACATTACCCAAGAGGAAGAAGAGACAGACTCAGAGAGTCCTGTGATCCTCTCTTTAGCCGTACAAGCAAAAATCCGTCTCAGATTCCATAATCGTGCATTTTTAACCTTTAATGTCTCAGTTGTTTCTCAAAAATGGCATTAAATGAAGGCCAAATGAAAAAGCGTTTCCAAATAGATTTGCCAAGACACTTAAGTCTCAAAAGTTCTTGCGAGACCTTATAATCAAAGTTGCGCGATCTACAGAGTCAACATGAAATTAAAATATATTGTTACCTTTTTTAATACATGTTCCCAGTATTTGTAACCTTTTATTAAAATGTGCTGCAACTCTAAAACAGCGTTCCCTGCTGGGTGGTGTAGCACATCTTTCTTACTGTACGTTTTACACTTACTCCTTAATAATTAGTAATTAAGATCTAAAATTGGCTTAAGAAAACACAAGCAGATAGCTGAAGAAAGATGGCAAATGTGTAATTCTCTGTTGGTGACTGACTATCAGGTTTGTTAGGTTTTTTTTTTTTTTTTTTCCCTTGAACTAAATTTTCCCTCCCCAGACCCCAGAGGGTTAATGTGATTGCTGTATTGGAGAAACAGTTGAGAGATAAAAAATCTCCTTTGTGTTTTTTCTTCCCTACTTGAGAGAGTTTATTTATTATTTTAATACATTACATTTTTTATTTATTTTACATGTATTTTACATAGTTTTTATCTAGCTGTTTCTGTTGTGTCCTCTTTTGAGTCCAATTGGCCCACAATGAAAACATGGTCACTATGAAAACACTAAAAATTAATGTAAACACAGCAAACCTCTACTGTAGCTTTTCAGAGGAGAAAAAAATCTAAAATATGCAAGAAATATGATATCTCCCTTCTGTTTTTCTTGTTTAGTTTCTATTGTATTAGGTGTATGGTTCTCAAACCCTTGGGAGTGTAAAATGGGTTTCTCACATTTCTTTTCAGTGCTGACACAAGTCTAGTAATTGAAATCTTCAGTGTTTTTCAAAGTGTTCATTTGTGGCAAATTGCATGAAAACTAATGGAGATCAATTTAACCCCGCCAGAGAAATTATAACATTTTTTTTTTCCAAAGCACATTTACATGTTGAAACTTTGCATGCACATTCATGACCCTAAAATAATAGAAATATCAAATTGACCCCAACACAATAGGAAGTTAAATGTTGACTTCAATTTTATGATTCTACACTCAACAATAATCTCATTTGTGTCTAATTTTATATTACGAGAACATCTGAGACCAAGTGTGTACGTAACCAAATGAAATTGACTTCAACTTCTGAGAAATATAATTTTCATCCAGGCAGCGGCTGCACTAAAGCAGTTTTATTTATTTTTTTGTGCGGTTTTGACCAAATGTACCTGATTAGAAAAGTGAAGGCTGGAGAAAATTAAGCGATTATTGAACTGGCACTGTTCATACACACACTGATTAAAGCTATAAAGAGGAAAAAAGGATAAGTTTAATCAGAGACAAGTCCACCTTACTAATTGTGAATATAAAGCTCAGCAGTGATTGATGAGTTTATTTTACTCTTTGACCTCATTCTCCTTCGCTCCTCCTCATACTCCCTCCATCTCCCTCTCCTTCATTCTGTCTCCCTCCCACATCTCAAAGACTTTCTGTCCTGTCATTGAGGCTTTTTTTTCTATCCCACACTCCATCCATCCTGACTCACACTTAATGAGACTTGTCTTCACTCATTTTGCTTCTAAATTTTACAGCAATTTGGGGTGATGTTACTCCAGGTAATATGATTGCAAACATTATATGAGTAATAGACCCATTAGGTGAATCATAATTAAATGTGTAAAAGAACTTGAAAGAGTGAAAGAGCATAAAAGAGTCGGTAATAACTTTTCAAAAAAGATTCTTTTAATTATTTGTAAGTTTATTAAAGTCTAGTCAGTGATAAAATATTGAGATTGACAATATGATTGACATATTGAGTCCTTAACCATCTTCAAGAAACAATTAAAAATACATCTGTTCCACCTTTATTTGACCCTCTAGTAGCACTTTCTATGCTATTTTAATTCTACTTTATCTATATTTATCTTATTTTGTTTTATTTAAAAAA
>NW_015629502.1:43401-43708 GCF_001515625.1 Sinocyclocheilus rhinocerous
TGACTTTTTCATTAACCGTTCCCTCCTGGTGGAATGACCTGCTCAACTCAATCCAAGCAGCTGAGTCCTTAACCATCTTCAAGAAACAATTAAAAACACATCTGTTCCACCTTTATTTGACCCTCTAGTAGCACTTTCTATGCTATTTTAATTCTACTTTATCTATATTTATCTTATTTTGTTTTATTTAAAAAAGACAAAAACAAAACAAACAAAAAAAACACTAGCTTTCTATTTTTTTCTATTATATCTACTTGTTTTTCTTTGTGTGTGTGTGTGTGTGTGTGTGTGTGTGTGTGTATGTATA
>NW_015629502.1:43762-73469 GCF_001515625.1 Sinocyclocheilus rhinocerous
GTTGTTTCTGTTTCAGAAGTGGCTTGGTATTCCTTTTCCTGAAGAAGTCTGAGCGTGGTGCCTCTTGATGCACTGACTCCAGCTTCAGTCCACTGCTTGTGAAGCTCTCCCAACTGTTTGAATCGGCTATGCTTGACAGTATTCTCAAGCTTGCGGTCATCCCTGTTGCTTGTGCACCTTTTCCTTCCCAATTTCTTCCTTCCAGTCAACTTTGCATTTAATATGCTTTGATACAGCACTCTGTGAACAGCCACCCCTTTCAGTAATGACCTTCTGTGACTTACCCTCTTTGTGGAGGGTGTCAATGATTGTCTTCTGGACCATTGCCAAGTCAGCAGTCTTCCCCTATTATTGTGGTTTCAAAAAACAAGAGATACCCCGATTTATACTGTAGGGATGGTAATTTAATGACACTCAAATGTAAATATTCTAATAGTTTGAGATACTGGATTTTTGACTTTTATGAGCTGTACGTTCTAATCATCAAAATTAAAACAAAAAAACTTTTGACATGTTTTACTTTACATGTAATGAATCTAGAATATATGAAAGTTTCACTTTTTGAAATAAGTTACACAAAAAAAATAACTTTTTCATGATATTCTAATTTTTTGAGATGTACCCGTATTACTTGTTTTTGTAGAATTTATCTTGAATTAAGTTTGTTTTTTCTTAATGTAATATAATTTATTGTCTTAAGCAACAGTCTAGCACAATTTAATGAGGTATATGTTTAAAACCCTCATCCGTCCCTCGGGTCATTTTGACCCAAAACTCATTTTTAAAGATTTTTTTAAAAATCGAGCGTTGATCGTTATGTTATGAGACTTTGTTACTTTTGTCACACTTGAACAGGGAATACATGAAAAACAATTAGAGTGAATTCGAGCAGTTTAAGTGGTTGCTATAAAAAAAGTATCAAAAGTGTTAAAGATTTCACTTGTTTGGCTCATTTAAGAATCTCCATAGGATGCAATAGGCCCCTCTAGTGGCTGTAATCATAAAATGCAATTTTGTGTAATTTTTCCCCACCAGAGGGCATCAGAGACACTCAGTGACCTAGGTCCTGATGGATCATCATGTTTAAAGTATAAATATGCAGAAATTGTGTCTTTCTTTGTTGTTTTTTTTTGGTGAAAAATTGTATAAAAATATCCTAATTTTCATAAAAATATCCAGAATTTAATGTGAATAAAATAAAAATCACCGCAAAAAAAAAAAAAACTACATTAAAAAATGTGAAAAAAAACTATAAAAATGGAACAATATAAGCTTTCTGGACCAAAAATAAAATTTGTGTAATTTTTGGCCTTCGGGTCATTTTGACCCGCGAGGGACACTTTTGTTATAGGTTCGGGAGGGACGGATGAGGGTTAAAACTAGGAAAATTGTTTGCCAGTGGAGTAAGAAAAATAAACTTATTTCACTAGGCTAGTGAGCCAGACATAGTCTTGAAATCTGAATTTTTTCGCACATTTGTTTTCAAGGAAAAGAAGACAAAAAGCATTTAAGCCTGATATATGAAACAATAATGTTTTATTTATTTAATTATTTATTGAACCTTTAGACAAAATCTAAATAAATGTAATATTTTGTAATGCAATATCTAAAATGTTATTATTATTATTATTATTATTATTATTATTAATAATAATAATAATACCACAGTCACTTAAAAATTATACAAGTCATGGAAACGTTTTTGTTTTTTTGTTACTTTAACTTAAAATAATGTAACAAATTTCCACTTTATTTTTACGTTATACAAGATTCAACTCAAATTTTAAGTTAGTTTAATATTAGTTGTGATAATGTGTAAAGCCTGTTTGATTCAACTTAAAAACTGGAGGCAGTGCAATGATAATTTAGACTTAGAAATTGCTTAGAAATTTGTGAATCAAATATAATACCATATTCTTTATAGGGCCTTTATATAAAAAAATTTAAAGGGGTCATATGATGTTGCTAAAAAGAAAATAATTTTGTGTATTTGGTGTAATGCAATGTGTTTATGCGGTTTAAGGTTAAAAAAACACATTATTTTCCACATACTTTACATTATTGTTTCTCCTATATGCCCCGCCTTTCTGAAACGAGTCGATTTTTACAAAGCTCATCGGTCTGAAAAGCGAGGTGTGCTGTGATTGGCCAGCTATCCAGTGCATTGTGATTGGCCGAATACCTCAAGCATGTGACGGAAATGTTACGTCTTAACTTTTATAAAGAATATCTCTTTGGATTTGAGACTTTAGTCTTTGCAACTTTACAGATCTTCTTTATGCACCAAGAGCTTGTAACACTCCAAAGAGAAAGGAAAAATTGAAATCGCATCATATGACCCCTTTAACTTTAAGCATTATGTATGAGACTCTCTCTCTCTCTTCATAAAGAGCTTGTTAAAGTGGAGGAGATGTTTCTTCTCACAATGTTCTTAGTGTCATCCCTGCTTTGCCTTTTAATATTTTAGCTTAATTTGTTTGGTGGGCTTGAAATAGTTGATATACAGATGGGATTCAGTTTTATATGTGGCACTTAAATTTAATTGATAAAGTTAATACATTGCACTCTGTTATCACTCCAGGAATGATGGCCCACCCTGTGTTTTAGCTGGCTGGTCTTGGCTCTATTGACCCAGTGCCACTTTTATTTCCTGCCATTAGTGAAGGCTTGACTGAGCGTCAGTGGAGCCGCTGCAGAGACAGAGTGTGATATATTAGCTTGTGCCCAGCTAAGTCAGTGGCCAAATTAGAAGCCTGACTGCAGGTTAAGTGAAATTTATGTTCCCTTGTGTAGCTGCGACCAAATTTGGAAGCAGCAGAGCTGGAGTGTAAAAGGAATGGGGCTGAGTTCAGCAGTCCTGATAGTGTAGCATTTGGGATTTCACAATGAATCCTGTTTAATTTGTCATGGGGTGTGTATGTGTAATCCCAACAGCTCCCATTATCACAATGCCATTGTTGCAACAGCAGCAGAAAGCAAATAACACCAGAATAAAAATACACAAAATAGGAAATATTTCTCTTGAAGTGTGTATTTTAAGATGTCTTGATGTCTTGTTATTTTGATTGATTGATTGTTTGTTTGCTTGCTTATTATTTTCATTCATTCATTCATTCATTCATTCATTCGTTCAATTAATTTTAAGATGCACAATAAGGAATTTATATATTTTTACATACAGTATATACTACCATTCAAAACTTTTGGAGTCAGTAAGATTTTGTTATTTTGTTTTGTTTTGTTTTGTTTTGTTTTGTTTTGGGGAAAAAAATAGGGTGAAAATCAATCTTGAGTTCCACAAAATATATTGAGCTGCACAACATTTTCAATATTGATAATAATAATAATAATAATAATAATAATAATAATAATAATAATAATATCACTGTGGCTGCAACTGATTTTGTTTACAGGATTCTAGCATAAAGACTCATTAGCTTGTCTTCTGATTGGAGAGGTTCTAGGCCGAGTGTGAGCTCTGACCATTCAGCTAATTACTGACTGCTCGCCTGAGTGCTCTGTTTACTGACAGAAACGGACAGTTCACTCCTGCCAACGACCCGGCTGTGCAATCAACCCACGCTCTCCTTTAATTATGAATTAATTTCAGCATCGCTGTTTGTATTACCGGCCACAGTTTGCACAATTCTTGGCCTCAAACAGTCAAGTAACCCAGGGAATGAGTTTTACCCCTTCATGTGATGGTGTGATTGAAGAGTCTAATGTCTTTTGAGCCATTTTTTGTCTGAATTTCCAATGACTGGGCTGCCAAGACAATACTGTGGCCCTTATAATACATTTTTATCAGATTATAACTTTACCGGCCACAATTTGCACAATTCTTGGCCTCAAACAGTCAAGTAACCCAGGGAATGAGTTTTACCCCTTCATGTGATGGTGTGATTGAAGAGTCTAATGTCTTTTGAGCCATTTTTTGTCTGAATTTCCAATGACTGGGCTGCCAAGACAATACTGCGGCCCTTGTAATACATTTTTATCAGATTATAACTTCATAATCAATGTCTGGGATCTTATTTGTGCTCTCTAATGTGTTTAAAGTGTTTCATCTGTGTTGTGTTAGCTACTCGCAGTTTTAGAAAATGCCTAAAATCAATATCAGTAGGCCAGCTGTGATTTGACTCAAAATGCAACATACAATATTAAGATTAAATGAAGGGAATGTTTCTTTTATACAAACTGCACTTTTCTTCACAAATCTGAGCCCAGAGGAAAATTTAGTTGCTTTATGAATTGGGTTCACATGTAAGTAACTTTATCTCAGTTGTTTCTCCTAAATGTCTTTAGGAATTAAAAAGTGAAAGAGAGAGTCTGAGCAGTACTACCATTCAAAACAGTAAAAAAAAAAATATATATATATATATATATATATATATTTATTTATTTAAATTATTAATAATTCATGGATATTGGTGATATTTATGATATTAGTATTTATTGATTTATGAAACTATTAGTAATTCATAAATAATAGTGATATTTATGATATTAGTATTTATTTGTTTGTTTATTTAAGGGATGCACAATATGCCATTTTATATATTTGTACATATACACTACCATTCAAAATGTGGGGGTCAGTAAGAAATTGTATTCGTTCATTCGTTCATTCATTCATTCATTCATTCATTTATGAAATTATTAGTAATTCATACATATTAGTTATGATATTAGTATTTATTTGTTTGTTTGTTTAAGTGATGCACAATATGCCATTGTATATATATTTACATGTACACTACCATTCAAAACTTTGGGGTCAGAAAAAAAAATGCACATTTAATATGTATTTATTTATTTATTTATTAGTAATTCTTAAATATTAGTGATGTTTATAGCGATATTTATGATATTAGTAGTTATAGAGCTAGGATGAATTAAATTGATCAAAAGTGACAGTAAAGACTTTTGTATTGTTAAAAAGGTTGAATTTCTAATAAATGTTGTTATTTTCAACGTTTTAATCATTAAAGAAATTCAGGGGGCGGGGGGATATCTATCACAATTTCCACAAAAACACTAAGCAGCACAGCAGTTTTCAGTATTGATAATATGTTTCTTGAGCATCAAGTAATGATGCTGAAAAATTCATATTGAATTCAGTATATTCAATGGAATTAAACTGGAATTGACTGGATCATGAAAAGTGGATGTTTCATACCAGAATGAATCCAGACCTGAATGCAAGTTTGCTATAACAGTGCCTAAAAACCCATTTGGCTACTAGTTAACATAATCCAATCATTTCTGCACTGATAATTCATGCACAGTTATGTTTATTAAGCAAGTAAATAGGTTGAATGGCTCAAGGTGTAAGTTTTTGTTTGCTTCAGTTTGTGCTCGAGTCATTAAACTGAGTTTGAGTGGATCACAATCTGACACTTATTGGATAGTGACAATAAAACACTCAGGAGAACCAGGGCTTTCAGCGCTTTGAGTGTTCTGTCAATGTTTTGCCTTATCACAAAACCAATGAGCCTTGAGACACCATGCATTGAGCAGACTACGTGTTGTGTGCAGAGCTCAGACAGCAGGTCTCCCATGGGTTCACATTACGCCTTCCTGAAACATTAACCGCTCTTGTTCTCGCCATGCTTTGGGAATGACAGTATTGTTATTTAGGGCTTTCTTAATTATTATCCGGTGCATCTAGAGGGCGTGCAGTGCAGTCAGACATCCTCCACAACATGTGCCAGTTTGTTTTCACGTCTGATCACTCGTTCAGTTCCCAAAGAGAGGTAACTGTAAGAGCAAAGTCTCAAAAAAGTCTTGAAAGTGCAGATGGCATTTAGGTGGGTGAATCTTATGATTATGAATCTTATCACCCTCAACTCAACAGAAGTATAGATAATTGTATTTGTGCATGAAGAAAATTAAGCCTAGTTTGTAGGATAATTAAGAATTTTGGAATCTTGACTTTGTTTTCATGAAAATTAAGCACATTTCTGCCCAAGCATCATGACCGTAATGCAAAATGAATGAATGAATAAATAAATATTAATTGTAATGAGAAAAAAGTACAACAATATATTGTTAAAAGTATAAAGCATGCATATATCAGGGTAATATTTGACCTTACATTTATGATAATTTAACCCTCTTGTTCTGTTGAGTTTGCCTTTATTGTCTTTATGTATGGAGTCACAATAAACATTACTTATCAAAATAACAGCTGTAATCTGTAACTTGACCTGCTATTGTACATTTTAATTCCTTAAATATGTACCTTATATGATATATATAAAACGTGGGGTCAGTTTAACCCCAGTTAAAACACATAATAATAATAATAATAATAATAATAATAATAATAATAATAATAATATAATAAAAGTATTATTATTAGTGTGTAGGATATCAGACCGAATCAGACGATCTATGATTTGGTTAAAACATGGTTGAAACCTGAGGAGCCCAAAATTCCACAAGAGGCCCAAGACAACAGGATGTCATAAATCAGACCCTAGCCAGTTTGAAACAAGCCTAACCAACTCTTTCACAGAACAGCTTTCAACATTAACACAAAAAGAACACTTATTGACAATTCCAAGGAGATTGTCAATTTTAGGGCAAGTAATTAAGATTAATGGTCAAAAGAGATGCACGGCGTGACCATCACATGGTAACCAGTGATAGCAATCACAAGCTCGTAGTAGTAGTAGTATTGTTGTTGTTGTTATAAATAAACTAATATTATTATAATTAATAAATAAACAGACAAACAACAACTAATAATAATAATAATAATAATAATAACTATTATTATTATTGGTAGTAGTAGTATTTTGGGGTTTGTTTCAATTAGTTTGTTTAATAATAAGTGTATCCTGTATCCTGTTCCAGTTTAATGTGCAGAAACAATTATAAGTAAGACATTTGTAGGTTGACTTCCTGAAGAGTATGTATTTACCTAACAACCACAAGGAGCACCCTAGCAACAACCCTAGCATCACTGCACAGGCAAAAAACACTCACATTTTCCTCAAAAAAATGTAATGAATTTACTTACTTTTGCAAATCAGGTACATAAAAGGTTTCTAGCCTAAGGGTTTGTTGGAAGATTACGTGCTTAATGAGCCCTTGTTATTGAATATATTGTAATATATTGATTCATATCAGCAGTTACACACCAACATTTCTTTGTCTCTCATTTCAGCTACATTCTAATTCAGATAAAGGCGATGGTTCGGTCAGGTACATCCTTAGCGGTGAAGGAGCAGGAAGTATCTTCATCATCAACGAGGTAACGGGAGACATCCACGCCACCAAAAGTCTGGACCGGGAAAAGAAATCACATTATGTTCTTCACGCGCAGGCCATCAACCTCAACACCAACAAGCCCCTGGAGCCAGAGTCAGAGTTCATTATAAAAGTTCAGGATATTAACGACAATGCCCCCAAATTCCCCGACGGACCCTTCGTCACAACTGTGCCTGAGATGGTGGAAGTTGGTGAGATTTCCTTGTTTTCTTAATATCTTTTTTGTCCAGCACACAAATTGAACATTTTGCTTTTTTTTTTTTTTTTTGTAAAATGCTATTTTCTTTCAAATGTATTATGTAAGTCTGTGGTCTTTTTATAAACATTCTTTGTCATCTTTTGATGAAATTGATAATATATTACTCTTAATGTGTATTTATGCAATTCCTTTCATTTTTAAAGTTAAAAGGTCTAAAAATATTTAAAACAGGATAAAAGTCCTATGACGCCTTTTTAATAGAAAGCATCTTAAATTGCAAGTGCATTTTGTCTTACTGCTCTGTCAAATTTATTTTTTTCTTTTTTCTTAAGTATGACCAAGTTAAAGTCAAGTTGAAAAAAATCCACCAGCTCAGTAAGACAAAATACACTTATATTCTAGATATATTCCATGAGAACAAGTCAGAGTATCTTAGTGTTCCTTCTAAAGTGAATCCATTTTTAGATATTTTTACTGGAAACTTTACTGGATTTTACTTGGAAAAAACGTCATGAAAAACTCATTAATGCATTTTTCCCCAATCTATTTTAAGTATAAACTAGTTAAAATCAAGTGGAAAAAAAATCCACCAGTGCAGTAAGACAAAATACAACTATATTCAAGAAACTCTTCATGAAAACAAGTCAGGGTATCTTAGTCTTTCTTCTAAAGTAAGTTCATCAAAAGGATTTTTTGGATATTTTTACTGGAAATTAAATATAAATAAATAAAAAATTAAAATAAAATAAATAACATTTAAAGGGGTCATATGATGCGATTTCAATTTTTCCTTTCTCTTTGGAGTGTTACAAGCTCTTGGTGCATAAAGAAGATCGTTTTGTGTTTTGCGGCTAGAGTTCCCTCAGGAGCCCGACAGCCCTTAGAGAGCACTATGTGCTCATGCTTTCTCCAGAACGCTCCACTTCCACTAGGAGAAACAGTGAAAATATATACAGAGAGAAAGAGAGAGAGAGAGATTCCCTTACAGCAGGGTTTCCCCAAATACTAATGTGGAATGAGTTCATACATTAACTTATAGCTCAATTAAATTTGTTAAACGTTGCAAAATTCTACACATTTAACTTTTAACTTAATTTTGCATTTAACGCTTGATTGCATCGTGTTGCCTCTGTGTAAAAATCCAGTTTCCTACTGCACCTTTAATTATATTTATATATTTATATTTATTTAAATGTATTTTTTATTTATTATATTTTTTTCTATTTATCTATTTTTTATACCTTATGCATACCTATATATGTATATATATATATTTTTTTTTTTTCATTAATTTCATTTTTCCCATTGTTGTACAGTGTTGGCACCATTACACGCAAACAAATGTGGGAATGCTGTTTTATTTTTATTTAAGCTATCACATACATTCCTGTTATTTATTAATATAACAATTCATATTTAATTGGTGCAGATTTGTGTCAAGTTTAGTGTAGTGAATGCATTAAGTGTTACGTTTAGTTTATTCATCAGAACAGTTTGATGAATATAATGCAACGTACTTATTAATTCCATAGTTGAAATTATGATGTGCTGTATTCAAGTGATTTTGGAAATGGATGCATTAAAGGCACAATATGTAATTGTTTGCCACTAGAGGGCGTGTATTCAAAACAAACAAAGAAACAAAGGCGTAGTTAGATGACGCCGTGACTGAGTGTGGAATCATGGGAGTTGTCGTCTTCATCCCCACAAACAAAACCGACAGGCGACACAATGACACTTTAGACATGGTCCGTGTCACTAGTTAAAATTGCTTATTTCTCTGGATTGAAACATTCTTCGAAACATTTGGGATAATGTAAGTACACAAGTCAGCAAAATACATAACACTGTTCTAGTGTTTTTTGGATATTTTAATAAAAAAAACTTACATATTGTGCATTTAAGTAATTTCATATTTATTTTCATATACTGACCGAGGAGGAGGATTATTATTATTATTATTATTATTATTATTTTAGCACTAATGCAACATAGTTAAAAGCTGAAGATGCACGTTACTTTTGTAAATTTGTTTTTCCATGTATTTTATCCTCCTACAAAAGTAGTTTTATGGCACAAGGCATCTTGTGTTCAGATCAAAAGAGGTTATGAACCACTGCTTTAGAGGAACGTTTCTCCTGTAAACTGACTTCCAGCCCACACACAGTATGTCACTGTTGATTTCCAGAAAATGCCTATTATATTATTGATATATCAGAAGCGAAAGATTTTGTGTCATATGTACAGTTTTTGGATCTCTCTGGGAGTCTCGAAGGCTATATTCCTGGCTCGCATGTACAAATAAAATATTTCTCTTTATTTTGGCAGCGTGAAACACTTCTCGGTGGAGATTATGGTCTGTGGGTTTAGAAAGCTTTGTTTATTGTTTATTTAGGTCCCAACTGGCTGTTGCCGTAGCAACTGAAGCCCATACAATGATCTGTGGTATCGTAAGAGTTGAGTACCAGCTGCAATCAGTGTTGAAGGAGTCTATTACTGCCTGGCTGTTGTCCATTACTGTTGGCGATTCATGTGCAGAGTGGGTTCAAAATCCCAATTACAGATGTCTTGGAGAACACGCTGCTGGACTTTACACTTCACCATCACAGTTTTCTCTCGAGGTGATGCTCTGCCTTTATAGGATGTCAGTGGCATCTGATAGATTTGTTCCTCTTGTAAATACAACATTTGAGAACCAGATGAATCCTTTCTACTTTATTTGAGTTAAGACGGTGACTGTAAATTCAATGTACGGCTCCATATGACTCCCATTTGCCAGACTGACATTGTCTCATTATTTTGAATTTTGATACAGATTACATATTTGTGTAATTGTTCTTGTTTTAAGCAGAAATGTAACAAAAAAATATATACTGTATATTTCAATGTTTATGTTTTATAAAGTTTGGGATCATTATGATTTCGTTTAAACAGTTCAATTGTAGTAATTACATAAATTGTAATTTTAATACTATTTTTTAACATGATCAAAAATGATGTCAAAAGCACAGCAACGTTGTAAAATAGTATTACAATTGAAAATGTTATTTTATTTGTATCAATTGTATTATCCCAATTGAAATTTTTTTTTTTTTAAGGTATTATATACACATATGTATATGACCAAAAATACTATCAAAAACAGTAATATTACAAAATATTATTACTTTTTAAAATAAGTGTTTAAAATCATAATCCAAAACCACGTTTAAAATTCTAACCACTTTTAAAAGTATTTTACATTTAAATTGTATATATCTATATACATTTAGTTTAGGATCTGTACGATTTTATTTATTTTTTTAATAACGTCAAAATCGGTAATACTGTAAAATATTATTGCAATTTGAAATGTGTTTAAAATCATAATAATCCAATACCGCTTTAAAAATTATTTTACGTTGCATACCATTAGAAATAGTAATATTATAAAACATTATTGCAATTTAAAATAACTATTTAAAATATTAAAATATTTAACAATTAAACATAATTATCCCATTATTATTATTATTATTATTATTATATTACAATTTTCAATTGTAATGATATTTTACCATGCCACTGTGTTTTTGACAGTTTTATTGATAATGTTAAAATATATAAACTATAATATCTTGTTTTAGGTATTTTTAGACATTTTTACTGGAAAACTAGTCAAAAATGCTCATTAAGAAAATTATTTTTGTTTTGCGGTGCACACAGATTCAAGGGCACATGTACCACAGAAGGTGCACTGTTCACCGTTAATTAACTCATCTCCAGATATCCACTGTGGGATTTTATTTCAGTATTTTTGTTTTGGTAAACATATTTTGATTGTATCTAAGTAAACAAAACATTCGCACTGGGATTAGCACTCAATATGTTTCCACAAGGATATAAACTGTCAGTGCAACCTTTTTCATAATCATTCCATTTGGAAATGTAAGACTAACCAGATAAGCCAGAGTTGGTCCAGCAGCACAGCATCACCTCAGCTGGCAGTTTGAGCTGGAGAAACACATGCTCAGTCGATTAGTATTGATGGGATACATGGAGAAGAGATGCTTGGTAACAAGTATCGACAGAAAAAGAGGGACATGAATAATTAGTCTTGTTTCCTCTTATTCTGGGGTTGAGCATTTGTAGGCGTTTATCTGTAAGCATCTGTGAGCCGACTGAGTCCGTCTGGACGCTCACACTTCTGCCCCCACGCAGCACTAGTCCAGCACTGTCAATATTCCCTGTGTGTTCGAGAGCTCAGGGTCTAATTGTGTGTTGATGGTTTGTCTCTGCCAGTCTGAATTGATTGACTGGATACGAGCCAGACCTTCAGCTCTGAGAGACTGATAACAAGAGCTGTGAAAGAACCACTACTGCAAACATATACCACCTTCCACATCTATCTATCTATCTATCTATCTATCTATCTATCTATCGTTGTGGTGTGGTATCTATAATTGTGGTGTGTAGGCAAATTTAAAAAGGTTAAAAAGGTCCAGGTCAAATATCTAAAAATAACTTGAAACTGCGTGAAATATTAATACTTCTTTTCGGAAATTATATATTGAATATCACTGTATGTTAGTGAATAATTTCACCAATTCAGTAAGGCAAAATACACTTATATTGATGAAAAATATAAATAAGTAAGAGATCTATGAAAGTCAGTCATATTATCTTAGGATTTGTAAATGTGTCTTTTGAGTCAAGTAGAAACAAATATAAAAATTTGCACCAAAGCCAGCATAAGCCAGCCTGGAAATTCATGCTGGTGGTAAGCTGGTCTTTTTCAGCAGGGGTACCTAATAAAGTGGCTGCTGAGTGTGTACAGCCATGCTAAACAGCAGAAGATCAGTATTGACTTCTAAATATCACCCAGCTTCCCACTTAGCATTCACTGCTTGCCTTGCAGTTTACTGTAATTTTATTATTATAATTTTTTTATGGGTACGATTTTGATTAGGAGTTTGTAAAACTCAATATCTTTATTAGTGGTGCAGAAACATTACTCCCTCCACAGACACAGTTCATCTGCTGGTCCTGGGAGACCCTCATCAGAAAATTCTAGACAAGCTGTTTCAGCAACTTTCCAGCTGCTGCTAGCGTCTGATAGAAATGTTTTCACTGAAGCTGAGAGCTGGATAGGGTACAGAGAGGGGTGAGATAATTCATTTTAACCCACTGAAGCTTCAGGATTAGAACCTAAATTATACTTATCTGAAGCTGTAACAGTAATTGCGGCTATCTGGTCTTTATGCTGTTGAACTATGCAGAAAGCAGTGAATGTTGTCTCTCTCGTGTGTATTATGCTGAGTGATGACCATAATTGAAAAGCTTTTGAAAGTCTTTGTGGGAGAACACGGCTTTTCGACTTTGCTCTGGCTGGGTCTCACCACAAGAGAACACTGCAGAAAATAATTTTATTAATAATTTTTTTGTCTTGATTTCCAGTAGAAATACTTTTGTTCAGACAGTATATGCTGTAATAATGTTGTTTTTTTTCCCCACCACATTGGCAAATATTTATTTATTTTGATCTTAAACCTCACTAAATTGTTATATTTATGTGTAATACAATAAACAAAATCGTCAAGAAGATAAAAAAGAACAATGCATTAACTATATAAACACTGAATATTGTATGTATTTATTTATTATATTTTGTTTATTCTTATTCTTATGTTTTTTGTTTTTTATTTTATTAGTTTATTTTATTTTTAATGTCCTTCCCGACTGTTTCAGTAAGATACATAAATACAGAACAGAAAACTTCTATACCAGAATAAAAATACTTGAAAAGACAGAAATAATAATTTTCATTCTTTCTTCTTCAGTAAAGAGAGACAAGTTACCACTGCAATGAGACTGAGAAAGATAAAGAAGGAAATTCAAGATTTTGCCTCCATAATCCTATTTTACGCCTCAGCCCTCAAAACTGCATTAAATGTTTTGTGGTGTTTGCAGTAAGTTAGAGTGGTTCCATCAAACCTATAGTTTCATCACAATTTCACCAACCAGTTAGGCTCATTAACAATAACTCCTTCAAAAACAGCCAGAAACCTTGGAGTTGTGATTGATGATAAGCTGAATCTCTCAGACCACATTCCTAAAACTGCCCGGTCCTGCAGATTTGCTTTATACAACATTAGGAAGATCACGCCCTTTCTTTCAGAACATGCAACACAACTTTATCTATTTGTCTTCTTTTTTTATTAAAAAAACTAACTCTAGCTTTCTATGTTTCTATTCTATCTACTTGTTTTTTGTTTTGTGTATGTGTGTTTATATATATATATATATATATATATATATGCCACTGCAAGATTAATCTTTAATGAGCTGAAAAGAACGCACGTCACACCTCTGTATGTGCCCTCTAGAAGCTTGCGTTCTGCAAGTGAACGACGCATTATTGTGCCATCCCAGAGAGGCACAAAATCACTTTCACTGACTTTTTCATTAAACTGTTCCCTCCTGGTGGAATGACCTGCTAAACTCAATCCGAGCAGCTGAGTCCTTAGCCATCTTCAAGAAACGACTTAAAACACACCTTTTCCATCTTTATTTGACCCTCTAACTCTAGCACTTTCTATTCTATTTTAATTCAACTTTATCTATTTGTCTTCTTTTTTATTTAATCAGAATAAGAGTCCAAACATCTGATAAAAACATCACAGTGATCCACACGCCTTCAGTCCATTAATGAATGGCTTGTGTTTATAATAAACAAATCCATAAAAATTGTTTAACCTTAAACTATTGCTTCTGGTTAAAATATGAGTCTTCTATCCATAATATTGCTTTCCCCAGTGAATAAGTTGTTAACGTCTGAATCAGGAGAGAAATATACACAGACCAAGCACTGTTTACAAGCATGCACAAACATGCAGCTTTTTCGTCACAAGACATTTATTTATGTACTGGAATCATGTGGATTATTGTGTGATATTTTTCCAGCTGTTTGGACTCTCACTCTGACGTCACCCATTCACTGCAGAGGATCCATTCATGAAAAAGTGATGTAATGCTAAATTCCTCCAAATCTGTTCTGATGAAGAAACTCATCTAAATCTTGGATGAACTGAGTAGATTTTCATCAAATTTTAAAATCTGTGAGATATTCCTTTAGGTACGTTCAAACCACCCTTCAAACTCACAGCATCAATGTTTTATTCTTTCTCTTTCTGCAGGTACATCCATTTTTCAAGTGACAGCGACCGACGCAGATGACCCTACATATGGAAACAGTGCACGGGTGTTGTACAGCGTTCTGCTCGGACAGCCATACTTCTCCGTCGACCCCAAAACCGGTAAATTCATGACGACTTTTCATCTTGTGTCTGTGAAGGTGAATCAATAGTGCTTTTATTGCTTGCAGGTTTAAAACTGCTGCCGCATTTCGTCAAGTAGGTGTACAATTAAAAACTACACTGCCTAGCTTTTCATATGACTTGTTCATATTAGACTGTGAAGTTTGTTTCTCAGAAAACAGCTGTGAGCAATAAAATACACCACCGGCACCCTTCACTGTTCAGAAATAGAGCTTGACATGTGTGCTGTATTGTTTGGATCTCGGCTCTATAATGGAGATCATCCCTGGAGAATGAGGTGGAGAGTAAAGGCTTTCAGGGATAAAGACAGACGGCTGGAGAGAGAACACGATTTAGAGTGCTTTAAGATGAATTTGGTGTTCATTAGAGGTGGACATTGTTTGAGGGTTTTTACAAGGAACCATTAAATATTAATGGAGACACAGTTTGTTTTGTGTCAAGAAGCAAAAGTTAAGATAGTGAGAAGAACAAATGAAAGACAAAGGAAGGATGGAAGGGGGAAGGAAAGAAGGATGTAAAGATTCATATAGGAAGGACAGATAAATACAGACAGAAAGAAAGAAGGGAGAAAGGAAGGGAAAAAAGGAAAAACTAAAATAAGGAATGGAACATAAAAGAAAATAGGAAGGCAGAAAATAAGGAATAAAAGATAAAAAGACAAAAGGAAGGGGAAAATAAGGAAGGAAGAAAAAGAAGGAAATAAAAATGAACATGGGAAGGAATGAAAATGAAAAAGAAGGAAAATGGAAAGACAGGAAGGAAGAAAGGAAGGGAGATGGGAAAGATATATAGTAGGGAAGGAATAGGGAAGAAAACAAAAAAGGAAGGAGAGTTTGGGAAAAGCAAAAAGGATTGGGAAGGAAAAAAGTGAAGAGGAAGCGGAATTCAATAAAACAGTGTGCTGTAGACAGAGCTGTTTTTGACAGGGTAAAAACAGTGTTGTTTTACACTACCACTGAGACATTTTAACCAAACTATGTTACAGACTTTTCATTAAGACCCTAAAGAATCATATCAACTTGTGGAAAATGGGCATTCGATAACCCCTTTAAGTTGGTTTGCAATCACATTAACCTTGAAGCAAGAAACATTACCACACAGCCTCTGACATTATGCATGTCAAATCTCCAAGTAGTTTCAACTAACATGCTGTTGATTTTCTTTTATTTGTCATAGAGGTAAAATCTGCCGCTGTCCATGGTGCTGAAATGCTCCACTCCTTTATTGTATATTCTGATATTGTCCATGGTGCTGAAACACCCCACGCTTCACTACTTTACCTGTTTCTCACACACACAAGCATCTGAAATGCATAGTCATGACCACAATATAATGACTATTTTGAGAAATACTGCTAGAAAAGCAAAGAAGTTGTTGATGATAATCACTAGACACCTCACAGCCTTCACACAGGTTCTCACAAATCAGTACTGGCAGACTAGTGCTTTGATAATGCAGTCCATCCAGATTTGGAAACGTTTGGCCTTTACTTAAGACTAATGCAGCATTTTGTAGGGGAACTGTGAAGAATTTTGTTTTGCACAGTTGTCAAGAGCATGCAGGCATATCAATGACTTTGGTGAGAGTTTTTGGAGATGAAAAGCTTAATGGAATTGTGGCGAGAGACAGTATCAGGTTTGCCAGACTGAGTTTATTTTAGATGGTGTACAAGGACTTAATGCATTCAGACAGGAGACATGAGAACCGATAGAGGGGATTGTATGAGAAAGAGAAAAAGACAAAAACGATTGACTTAGCCTTGCTTTAGTGTATTGTCTGTTAGTGATACTTCACTTTCAATCTCTCACAAACTATCTTTCAGGACATTTAATACTGTAGTGTACACAAATATTCCATTTGGAGATGTATAAAATGAATATACTGAAATGTGCCAGCACATATCTTGAGTACCTCGAAAGCGACATGGAGTTAGTGCTAGAGTTAGAGGGACAATAAAAATTTTACCATTTTCTCTTTCTCAAGGCACATTTATTTTGCCGCATTGTGCATGATTCATCAGTTTACTCTAAAGAAATGTCTTCATAATCTATCTATCTATCTATCTATCTATCTATCTATCTATCTATCTATCTATCTATCTATCTATCTATCTATCTATCTATCTATCTATCTATCTATCTATCTATCTATCTATCTATCTATCTATCTATCTATCTATCTATCTATCTATCTATCTATCTATCTATTTGTCTGTCTGTCTGTCTGTCTGTCTCTCTCCATCTCTCTCTCTCTCTCTCTCTCTATATATATATATATATATATACACGTTTATACATGTTTTAATTCATTACATTTACTTTTATATATTCAATACATACCATATATTCAATTTACAAACATTACAATGGGGAAGAGACTATAATAATAATAATAATAATAATAATAATAATAATATCAATAATAGTAATACAGTGTGTGTGTGTGTGTGTTTATTTATAATTTTTTTGCAGTGTATCAAAGTATTATTATTTAGATTTTTTTATTGCAAGTCTAGGAACTCCATTCTTTTGGCACTTTGCTCTCAGCGCAGGCAAAATCTCAGTGAACTCTTTAAAGTATTTCAAACCGGAGAAGCATTTGCTAATGACAGCTCTAATAGCTCTAACAGCTCAAAGTCACACTTTTGGTCAGATGGAAGAGTTACTGTTCCATTGTCTCTATAGGAGATGATGCCTGTCACTGAAATCTGATTTACAGTCTCTGACAGCTGTAAAAACTCAAAGTGTGCGAGGCACATTGATGAGAGAGTAGATGTATTAGATTGAGAAAGCATTTTGCTTCTGACGTGCATGTCAAGAGTTTGTTGTGGTGCTGCTCTGCTGAAGCCGTGACCCAGTGGTGTGGGTGTATATGCAAATTCTGCTATGTATTTAAAGAAGGTAATGCAAAGTTGTATGCATGATGCCCGGGGTCATGTTAGCAAGACTTTCTAGAGATTTTTCTTTCGTATAATCTGCATCTTGTTAATATATTCTGACAGACAGTGGAGGAGGGTTGCTTTTTTATATAGAATCTTATTGATGTTTTTTGATGTCAACAGCTGTATCAGGTGTGTTTGTGGGTTCTTTATGGATTTTTGTTTTTAGTTTTTTGTTTGTTTGTTTGTTTGTTTTTTATCATATCACAGACATAGTGATGAAAAGCTTTTATGATGTTAGTAAAACCCAACCCTTATGTTAGATTTTTTGTTTTTTAAGTGATTGCCAACTTTGACCTCTGTTTAGCTATATGTTCTCTCTGATCTCTACAGAATCTGATTGAATTAAACTGATGAACTGATGATATGATGAATCTAATGTCTGTCATATGACCCCACAAACTATATGGGTCACTTCTGATGCAGTACACTTTGAAAGCTGTAACTTAATATAATGGGAATATATATATGTATATATATATATTAAAAATTGGATAAACATTTTTAAAAACTATATATATACTGTATATTTATCATTTATATATTTATTTATTTATTTGTTTGTTTATTTATTTATTTTTCAGCTCACATGACAGCTTACATGAGGGTAGCAGCTTGAAGTTTAGTTAGATACCTTTCTTATAATAATATTATCAAACTGATTTCTGTATTTTTAATTATCAACATAAATCTTTCAGAATGACACAAACTTACTAATCATCAAATCACATTCATGTCTGTGCTTTCGTTTACCTCCAACATTAGGTAAATAAATAACTGTTTTTTGTTACTTTAAAAAAAAAAAGGTGCAGAGTTGAGACAATTGATTACAATTTAAAACAATATTTTTTTTTTAATTTGGTTAAAGAAAAAAATCTGTAACATTTACAATACATTATTTTTAAAATACATTAATACATTTTCAGCTTTGCAGTTTAGAGATGGGGACATTGCAAGAAATTACAACAATTACTCAACTTTTTATACTTATACAATACAAACTTATGGGATCAGGAGGCTTTTGAAAGATGTTTCTTGTGCTCACTAAGGTTGAATTTATTTAATCAAAAATACAGAAAACCTGTAATATTGTGAAATGATTAAAATTGTAAATAACTGTTTTCTATTTGAATATATTTAAAAATGTTTTTTTGTTGTTTTTTTAGCATCATTATTACTCCGGTCTTCAGTGTCACATGATCCTTCAAAAATTATTCTAATATGCTGATTTGGTCCACAAGAAAAAATTCTCATTATTATCAATAATTTCTCAAATCGTCTCATTAAATCAACCGTTGAAACTCTTTTTTTTTCTCAAGATTTTTTGATAAATAAGTCCAAAAGAACAGCATTTATTTAAAATAGAAATCTTTTGTAACAAATTTCTTTACTGTAACTTTTGATCAATTGAATTCATTCTTGCTGCACAAAAAGCGTTAATTAAAAAAAAAAAATACAACCCCAATTCCAGAGAAGTAAAAAAATCTAAAATCAAGAATTTTAACTTTTATTTAATTGACAAAAGTACAAAGAAAAGATTTCCAAAGTTTTTACTGACCAATGTAAATGTATTTTGTAAATATGAACAAATGTTGATTTTGACGACTGCAACACACTCCAAAAAAAGTTGGGACAGAGGCATGTTTAACACTGTGTCACATCAACCTTCCTTTTAATTACAATGTTTCATTGTTTGAGAATTGAGGATACTAATTGTTAAAGTTCTGCAAGCAACATTTTTGTCTCGCTTGATACAAGACTTCAGATGCTCAGCAGTCTGTGATTGTTGTCTGATTCTCCTTTTTATGATAAGCCATTTATTTTCAATAGGAGACAGATCTGCTGGCCAGTCTAGCACATTCACTTTGTCTTTACGAAACCACACTGCTGTAGTACATGCAGAATGAGAGCTGGCATTGTCTTGATCTAATAACCATGGACGTCCCATGAAAGACATAATCTTGATGGCAGTATATATCTCTGTACAATCCCAATGTATGCCTCCATGTCAATAGTACCTTTGCACATATGCCAGTCACCCATGCTGTTTGCTCTGCTGCACCCCCATACCATGACAGACGCTTGCTTTTGCTTCTGTCGCTAATGAAAGTCTGGATGGCCCTTTTGGTGTTTGGGACTGAGAACTTGAAATCCATTTTTTTCCCAGAAACAAGTTGAAATGTGGACTCATCTGAGCACAGCACACATTTCCACTGTCTTTTTGACTATCTGAGATGAGCTCTGGCCCAGAGAACCCGGCGGCATCGCTGCATAGAATTGATGTATAGCTTTCTCCGAGTTTCAAGTTGCATTTCTTGATGGAGCAGCAGACTGTGTTGAGTGACAGCAGTTTTCTGAAGTACTTCTGAGCCCATGAGGCTGTATTTAACACTGCAGCATGATGGTTTCTTATGCAATGCCATCTGAGGGCTCAATGGTCAAGCACATTCAACTGAGGTGTACTGCCTTGCCCTACATGTACTGTGATTTCTCTGGATTCCCTGAATCTTTTCACAATATTATGTATTCTTTGCAATTTTACATTGCGAAATGTGATTTGATTTGTTTGACACTTCTCTCATGAAATTTGGCACAAAGTGAGGATTTTATACCCAAACATGATATCCTCACCTATTTCTATTTCACCTGCTTACTCTGAACTGTTTCAAAACAGTTTAACGTGGATATTCTATAACCTTTTCACTTTTATTTTGCCTTTGTCCCAACTTTTTTGGAATGTGTTGCAGCTGTCAAAAACAAAATGTGTTTATATTTACAAAATACATTTACGTTGGTCAGTGAAAACTTTGGAGATCTTTTCTTTGTACTTTTGTCAATTAAATACAAGTTAAAGAGAATTAACAAATCACAGATTCTTGATTGTATTGCATTTTACAAAACGTCCCAACTTCTCTGGAATTGGGGTTGTATATGTTATATTATATAATATAATATTTTATATATTATTTGTTTTTAATAACTATACAATTTATCATTTTATCTTATATTTTTTCTGTCTGTTCTATCCAAAATATGAATGCACAGTTATAGTTGCAAGAAAGTTTTAGCAAAACTGTGAAATGGACAATTGTGGAATGATTCACATGTTAGGAGTCCTGATTATTGGTTTCCATGTACAGTTTACAAGATTTTTGATGTCCAATCAGAAAACTCACAATCAGGAAGTCAAACACTGCTCATTTCCAACACACCTAATGTGAACTCAGAGCTGCAGGCAAACTCAAATCATCTATTGGAAATGAGATGCTATCACCTTCCGCCCCTTTAATGCGCTATTGAATGGCTTCACTGGTAATTGGCGGTTAAATGGATGTCAGAGAACACAAATATAGATGACAAGTGGGATAAAAAAATTTAGATAAAGCACCCTAGGAGATAGAAGAGAAGCCTGCATGAATCAATTCAACCGAGAGAGCGCTAGTCAATAGTCAATCTTGCTTTGATTATATGGTAAGCGCAGCCGTATTGTTTTGAGCTGGATGAGATGATTGTGGTCATTAGGTCAGCTGATGCACCCAGAAAGAATAACAAAGTCACAGCCAGAAAAGGACATGTCATTTAGGAGGAGAATGCTGTACTAGTAATATACAGTTTAATTTAGTTCAGCTCTAACTGGTGGCAGTTACAGAGGCACTGTAAACAAGTTTAATGCCACGGTTATGGCTTTGTGCTCAACATTCCTCTGCAATGCAATAAATAGCGGTTAACTAAAAGCAATGGCTTTATTTCTTTATTTGGTTAGTTAATTTCCATTCGAACAGAGGAGATATTAATGTCAGGTGCTGGGATTTATTCTGCTCATATAAACTAGCAGTTAACAAGCATTGTGATTCATTCTAATGAATAATTTGAATAATTAATTAGATGAAAAACAAAAGTGAATGGTGTTTGCTGGAGCAACGTAATGTTTCCGGCATTGTAATGCGGTTGATAAGTTGTGCTGGATGATTCCTTGGGAATTTTTGGTGTTCCAGAGGTTGGAAGTTTTCTGGATATTTCTTGAGTTCCTCCTTCAGTACTAGTCAATGTTTTTTTTTTCCCCCTACCACTTTAATCATCTGTTGATTTATTTGTCCATATTATGAGTATTTTATTTTATTTTATTTTATTTTTTTTTTATTACCTTTTTCCTTTATTTGGTATTTTCTGTATTTATTTTTACATTTTTTTATTCATATTTAACTTTTATTTACTTATTATTTCGTTTATTTTTATTCAGTTTATTTATTTATTTATCATTCATTCTATTTTTATTCAGTTTATTTATTTATTTATCATTCATTCTATTTTTATTCAGTTTATTTATTTATTTATCATTCATTCTATTTTTATTCAGTTTATTTATTTATTTTGTGAAGGAAATTGAATCATTTATTCAGCCAGGATGCATAAGTGAGCAGAGGTAAACATTTTTAACTTTGTAAAAATGTATCATGGTTTCTGCAAAAATAGTAAGTAATATAACAATAAATAATAAATTAAGCAGCACAACTGTTCTCAACATTGATCATAATAAATGGTGTTCCAGTGGTTAGAAGATTTCTAGATACTTCTCGAGTTTCTCCTTTAGTACAAGTCAAAGTGATTTTTTTTTCAATTAGAATTTTCTTTTATTTTTTATTTTTAAGGAAATCAAATCATTTATTCAGCAAGTATGCATTAGAGTTATAAAAAGTGACACATTTAAACTTTCTGAAAAACAATGTATCACAGTTTCTGCAAAAATATTAAGCAGAACTGTTTTTAACATTGATAATAAGAAATGTTTCTTAAACACCAAATTATCTAATTTTTCCTGATTTCTGAAGGATCTTGTGACTGAAGACTGCAAAAAATCTGATGCTGAAAAAAACAGCTTTGCATCACAGAAATAAATAGTACATTTTAAAATATATTCAGATAGTAAACACTTCATTCAATTGATAATAACTTTTCACAATATTGCTGTTTTTACTGTATTTTTTAACAAATAGATGCAGCCTTGGTGAGCATAAGAGACTTATTTCAAAAGCATTAAAAAATCAAACTTTGAACAGTATAGTGTACCTTTCCTAACAAGCTGTGCAATTTGAGGTATCATTAATGTCTGTAGCACAAACAATTTGTTTAAATCAATAACCTAAACTATGAGCAACAGTAATAGTGGGTTTTTTTTTCCTAGCAAACAATGCTGATAATTGTCACAAACGTTGCAAGTTTGCATCCTCCTGTTGATTTATGATTTGAAACGGAACATATTCTTTAGAAATAAAGCCAGCATTGTTCTGTGAAGACAGCTCATTATCAGCTAGTGGCAATGCAGAGGCCCAACACATCCCACTCGCTGGCACACATAAAGCCAGACGTTAAGCTTGTTAATAATTGAGGTCGGATCTTCGTCTTCCCCTTTTCTTGTAAGAGGTTCCAGGATCAGAATCAGGATTGCCAATTTCAGAGTCCCCAATGATGGGTAAAGCGTAGCAATCTCTCTTTCTCATACACACACACACATACACACACACACACACACATTCTCTCAGTTAAGTAGGCTAATTTCTCTGAGCTTGTGAGCTTCAAGCTTCTCTGACACAGATCAGGGACTCTCTAAAAGGAAGGATTAGTGCAACTTCCTGTTCTGATCAAATTAGAAAAGCACGCCAGTTTGTCAAGGCCTTCCCCAGCCGCTAATGCTTTCCAACATATTACCAAGCCCTCCTGCACTATTTTTACCTCCAGAGACAAAACAGCATTTATCACCAACAGATTTATCTCAGTATGCTCTATGCAGTAAGTTTTCATTTAAACTCTTTGAATTGGGTGCAGTTGTTCTTTCTGAATCTACATCTTCATCTAGAATCTAGAAGTTCAGCAGTTTGTGGTCTACTGTTCACACGAGACTGTTTTTGAAGTTAGCTTGAAATCAAAATTGGTCTTATTATGTACCATTCGTTGATGCATGTTATTCTGTACTATACGTACTATAAAATATAAAAAGTACTATAAAATTGTTTGTTTGCTAATCTTTTCATTAAAATGCCTCTGAAATTTTAAATATTTTTCTAAAACATTTTTTTACCCTTTTTTAATTTATATAAGGAAAGATTTATATTTTTAAGTTCAGGTTTTTTGTGTAATATTGTATTTATGTTTATTTATTTTTAATTAACTAAAATAATTTTTTGTTGTTTCAGTTATAGTTAACAATAACAACACTGATGTAATATTTTTTTTTTTCCAAACCTGAATTATTTTTGTTAATCTGTGGAAAAATGTATTTTGATCACTGTAACAACGTTTGTAGATCGAGAAGAAGGAGGCGGGAACCGGCAAACATTTGAACAAAATTTTTATAAAATAAACAAACACAAAATGAAAGTAAAGCGGCAGCCCCTCGCGGACGACTGCCGCACACAAAACACAAAATAAAGTCCAGGCCTGGTCCGATCACGGCGGCCGCGGCGTACCTGGGGGTAAGGACAGACAGACGAGGCGAGAGAAAAGGAGACGGAAGGATGAGGAGAGACAGATACGAGAGCGGGTAGAGAGGAAAATAAAACTAAACATTTATCGGTCCGGTTCCCGGACACACTGCCGCTTGCTCCTCAACCGGCTTAGAGGCTCTCACTCGCGGTGCCATGCGATGGTACTGGACATCGTTGGTGGACGGCCCACCGCTCCTCCGCCACCTGGCCGACGGCGATGGCTCCTCCTATTGAGGGCAGCCGGCAGCGAGTCCCGCCGCACACAAAACACAAAATAAAATCCAGGCCTGGTCCTCTCTCGTCTTTCACTGTCGTAACTCCTCCTTTTATCCTTCCGGAGCTCCTCCGTGCGTGGGACTCCCGGTGAGTGGTGCAGGTGTCGCTCATTATCAATTACTCCACCGGCCTCGCTCCGTTCCCACGGCTCTCGGCCCCAACCCCACTCGTCACTATCACATTTTGTTCTCTTTTTGTCCTTTCAATAAAAGTCAGTGGTGTTTCAAAACATTGGACCCCAGTGACTTTCATTGTATGGATAAAATAAAATAAAATAAAATAAAATATTTAAAAAAAAATTCTCCACAGAAGAAAGTCATACATGTTAAGCATGAGTAAATGATGATAGACCTATCATTTTTCGGACAACTTTTTGGTACAATCTATTTCCAATTGTTAAAATCCACCACATTGTAGAAGTAAACTGCTCAACGTCCTGTTTAACAGCCCTTAGCGCTCGAACAGGCCAAAGGTAATTTCCCATAATCCCCTTTGCTCACCTAGACTGACCTTCTCTATAAAAGCACAGGCTGCGTAAGATGGAGCGATAGGAGATTACAGACAGACGGTGTGAGGAAGAGACGAGTAAAAGGCTTAAACCAGTTTTGCTCACTCAGCGAACGCTGGGTCAGACTCGCTACTTGTTTCTTGTTACTCGCTGGTTTCCATAGAGATTTCTTGCAAGAATACTATGGGATTCTTAATGATTCTGGTCTACAGTGCCCTCTGATGGAAGGATGGGTGGGATTTCATGGGGGTTTTCGTTATTTGGGGGCTTCCCGTAAGCCTTCTTGTACATCCTAATAACAAATACTACACTCTCCCTCATTTACAGCAAGCCTGTTTCATATTTCCTCAAGAGCACTTACCAATCCCACACAATAAACTTGAGTGATAGCTGCGGAGAGACACTCCCTCAACCCTGACGGATGAAGAAAAGGTCACAACATTAGTCTTTGTGTTGTTTTAATGGAGTGAATGGCTGTGTGCCAGAGACTTGTGTTGCCTTTGGAGCCTAGGTTAAGTGATGCTGCAGCTCGGGTAATATCTCTGCTACGCCGCCGGGGCTCGAGCCTTGGCAGGCAAGAAATGGAGTTATGGCGTTAAAACAGGAGAAATGGATGGGAGATTCATTTTGGAAAGTTTACAAACCTCTTTTTGTACCCATGTGCTGGGCTTTTGTTCGCTGAGATGCATTCTGGGAAATCTTCCAGCATACGCTTGCGTATTAGAAGACAATTTGGATGCGTTTATGACATTATTCTCATCTGTAAATGATCAGCTCCCAGAACAAGGGCTGGTGAGTGATCCAACAGGTTTGATGGGGGGTACGGGGACGGACCGCTTGGGTTGGGATGTTGGAATTCACAGAAGATGAAGCATAAATAAAAGAGTGCATTAAACAACAAATGCAGCCGAGCTAGTTTGCACAAACCTTCATCTATAACGTTTTGTAAATGGCAAGTGCCGAATGTCACATGGTTTTCTTGGTTGTGATGGGTGCAATGCAGGGTTATTATTGGTAACAACAATTAAAATCATTTTTTATTACTTTAAATAAAATAAAATATTTATTAAAAATATATTTCTTTTTTTAGTTTAAGGTTGGAGTACTATAATAACTACAATTAAATAAAAACTATAAACATATATTTAAAACAATAAAACGGACAGAAACTAACAACATTTCTAAAACTTTAACTGAGATTATATGACATTAAACGAGAACAGAAAATATAAAAAATAAATCTGATTCAAAATATTAAGAAATTATTTTTTTTTTTTTAATTGTCAAGTGGTTTTATATTTATTCATAGTTGTAATTTATGTAATTTATATGTTTGTTTGTACTTTTATTATTTTGACTTTAAAAAGTTCAGATGGGTTTAATTTTACTTATACTACGAATGCTTGAATGCTTGAATCTGATTGGCTGACGAACGTTCTGAGGTGTGCAATTATTTTCAGGGAAACGCACGGCGAACGTAGTTCCAGGCAGCTCTCTTGACCGCATTACAGTTTTCTAATAATTCAACGACCCGGAGTCAATTATTCCTTACTTAAAAAACTATAATAGTGTATCAATGATTTAAAACACTCTCAGAAATAAAATGGCAAAAATATTGTACTGTATGTATATTTTAGGTACTAATATGTACCTTTAAGTACTAATATGTACCCTTTAGGGGTAAATTAGGTTTCACAGGGTACCGTTTCAGGGACAGTTTGTTCATTTATTTTTTTTAATTTTTTTTCTCTCTGAGAGTGAAATAACTGTGGTGTGATCTAGTTTTCTTGCATCACTTGTAGTGCAGATTGAGTATAATGACTTTCCTTCTCGACCTTTTGATGTCACCAAAATTGCTAATTAGTTTCCTAATAAATATTGTAAATTTATGTGCAACCCTGAGGAAAAGATCAGCATATGTTGTTTTGGATGCTGATCCTTGGCAAGGGATGATTGTGTACCCATCAGGCATCATAACTGCAGTAGCTTGACCAACCAGACTATGGCTTCACAAGAAAAAAAAGGAAGAAAAAAAACATAATGGTTGGCTGTCAGAAAGAAACCGGCTTTGACCAGCATTAACTAGCATAAACTAGCTTTCACACTGCTCTAAGCTATTTTGCAAGCAAAGAAGAATTTGTTCAATGCTGGTGTAATGGACTCGTGTTAATGCAATTTGTATGTGACATGATAAACTAAAATAGACTACATGCATGTGATTGCAAAAATGTGTTTGACTTCATGGGGAGACTTTTATTGTTTTATTTTTTATCTTTGTTTATTTTTATTTGTTTTTATTGACTTGGAAAGTCCAATTGTCAAATGTTTTTATTTTATTTTATTTTATTATTTTTGGCCTCAGATATGGGCCTGATTTCCTGTCATCTCGTTTGACTTGGGCCACTTAGCAACCACTAAAACACCCTAGCAACACACAGCAATGCCCTTCCATCATGGTGGTCAGTTTTGCATTGGCTGACACTGTCTGTACAAACCCAGTAAGAAAGTTCAATTGTATGGTGTTTCTCTTGGGTATTTTTGGAACTGTACAAGATATTCGGGTCTGTCCCTGGTGCATTCAGCAGCCTTTGCCCTGCTCTGACTGTGACAGGTGAGAATGGTCAACCAAACTTGCCCTGCATGTTAATACTGTCGCCTGCAGTCACTCGTGCCTTGACCCGCATCTAATGTTCTAACCTGCCCACGCACAGCTAATCTTGAGGCTGTCAACCCGACACCCTTCACATGCCATCCTCTTCATTTCTCTGTGTGTTTATTTTGGTTCTTCATTATCATGAGGGAAATGAAACAAAACAAGCATTTAAAAAAGATTTTAGTCAATAACCGGGAAAACCGACGGTTATTTATGGTCTATGCAAAACCACTTTTCACTGTAATAATGGCAAATCAATATTTTCTCTCTGTTTGCACTTCATAAATTAAAGTGAAAAATGAATCAGTCAATTATAGGAATGCAAGCGGCACGCTGAATTCCTTTTTCGAGGCCGACTCAAACGCCCAGCCTGTTTATTCATGAGTCTGTAATCTGTTCTTTAATGGCTTGCGTGTATTGACTGAGTGTCACAGTCGAAGCCCTCTATCAGAGGAAGCCGCAGGCTACCGGCACTATTGTTTTCAAGCAAATATAAAGCAGGATTGGATTGTCTGATAACACTTCCATTTTGTAAAGAGCGATTGTTCCTGCCGTTCCTCCTTGACTGAACATCCCTCAAATCTGACACAAATAAAATCTAACATTCTCAACATATTTGGCCCGTCTGGATGAGTTTCTGTGGCTGTCGGGATGTAATCACAGAAGAAGCAAAGCTTTCAGCATTGATAATAATAAGAAATGTTTATTGAGCAGCTGATTTAGCATATTAGAATGATTGTGACACTGAAGACTGGATAATTGACTGCTGAAAATTCAGCTTTGGAGTTTTTAATTAGTTTTTAAATAATATTAAAATAATAATAATATAATATTTTTATATACAATAATATTATATTATACAATATTGCTCTTTTTTTACTGTATTTTTGATCAGATAAATCCTTGCAGAGCATGACTTATTTTAAAAATATTAATACATCTTTCCAACCCCAAACTTTTGAACAGCAGTGAATATGTATATACTGTATAAGCTGACTCTCATTGGCTTACTGAGCTATTTTATTTTATTGTTTTATTTTATTTCATTTTTTTGCTCACTTTTTAATTAATTAATTTATTTATTTAGCAATTTATTTAATCTTTTGAAATGTTTATATTTTGCACAAATTTTCTTGATTTTATCAAACAGTTTGAAATATTCCAGATTGAAAAGAAGCAACTAAACCACAAAGCACTGCAGAAGCCATAAAATCCATTTATTTATTTTTAAAATTTATTTTTTATTTTATTTTATTTTATTTATTTATTTATTTATTTATTTATTTATTTATTTATTTATTTATTTATTTATTTATTTATTTATTTATTTATTTATTTATTTATTTATTTATTTATTTATTTATTTATTTATTTATTTATTTATTTATTTATTTATTTATTTATTTATTTATTTATTTATTTATTTAATTTTATTTTATTTTATTTTATTTTATTCATTCATTTAAGCTTTTAAAATGTTTATAGTATGCTTATATCATACACATTTCTTTGATTTTATCAACCAGGTTGGAATATTTTAGACTGAAAAGAAGCAACTAAACCACAAACCACCACAGAATTCATAAAATCCATTGTGTTGCTGTTGTTTTTGTTGTTTTATATCACTTCCTGGAGGATGATGTCATTAGGAACTGGCTTTTGTTACTTAAAGTTTTTTTTTTTTTAAGAACTATAAATAGATTATCAACTAAAATATTATTCTTAAAAGTTACCTGTCATACCTTGTTACTTAAATGTAGTTCTGGGTTTTACTGCAGCAGGGATCTGTGATTTCCATCTGACTGCGGGTTTATTCATCGATGAGGACTTTAGTCTGAGACACAGAACAAAGGTGAGAAGGAGAGGGAGGCAGATTTGAGTGAGTGAGAGAGAGAGAGAGAGAGAGAGAGAGAGAGAAAGGAAGAAAGAAAGAAAGAAGGATACACTTTATTTCGATAGTCCACTTTAGACATTCTATTAACTATAAGTAACTTTGTAACTACATGTCAACTACATGTCAACTAATTATCAATCATTTGCAACTACATATCTACTAA
>NW_015629502.1:73625-76636 GCF_001515625.1 Sinocyclocheilus rhinocerous
ACAAAATGTAATACCTTGGAAAATGGCATTTAAGACTTTTTAATACTTATTAAGGGCCCTAATTGGTTACACTTTATTTCGATAGTCCACTTTAGACATTCTATTAACTATAAGTAACTTTGTAACTATATGTCAACTACATGTCAACTAATTCTCAGAGTAGACTGTTAGGGTAGGTTTAGGATTAGTAGAATAAGTTGACAGAGAAAGTGTTAGAAGATATTAAGCAGACAGTCTACTAATACTCTACTAACTGCTAGTTGACATGTAGTTGCAAAGTTACTTACTGTTAATAGAATGTCTAAAGTGGACTATCGAAATAAAGTGTTACCAGAAAGAAAGAAAGAAAGAAAGAAAGAAAGAAACTGTGTGACAATGAGATAGAGGAAAGACATTGCCAAATGCGGGTATATTTCAGCAGTGGCGGGTAACACAGTCACTCCCACTAGCCACTTCGGCGGGTTAATTTATAGACAGTAGCAGAGCTCGACATTAATGCTTGTCTGGGACAAGTGGATTTTTTGAAGGGGCAAGTGAAAGAACGTTTTACTTGCCCGACCGGACAACAAACGTGATGTCTGTGTGTGAAAGAATCTCGTGAATAAATCAAAACAAATGAATGCAACTGCACACAGAAGAAACATACTACTGCGGTAAAAATGTAGCTTTTATATTCCTATAACATATGATATAGCCTAGTTAAGCAACATGACACGACCAAAAGTATGCAGTTTACCCTGAAAACCAGTATGACTGCAAATTTAACATTGATTTCAAACAAGTAGCTAGTTAATAGCCTATTAAGTGACTTAGGCTACATGTTAGGCAATCAGTGCTGACTGTTTGTGCTCTATTTAATGAAAATAGCTCAAAACAAAGATCACTGCATTATTCGCGCATGTCTGAGCAACACACGCGGTGTTTCGTTACCAATTGATTCAGTGTATCGAACGAATCAAGGATTCAGTAACCCGTTTATAAAAACAGGCACTTGGTTCATTCTTGAATGAATCAGCCGTCTGAACGAATCGTTTGAATGAATGACTCAATGACTCACTCAATAAGATGGTGGTTTACTTTCATATTTAAAACTATTTCATATTTGTATATTAAAAAATAAAATTAAAAACTTTTAATTTAAAATTGTACTTTAAAACATAACATTATTTATGCAGTTGTAATTTTGCAGCGTAAATGCATTCATGGCATGCAGCATGCTGCATTTGAGCTTCATTACATTTGTCTGTGTAAAAATGCATCTAAATGCCACTTCAGCTGCTTCACTTTATTCTGTAGTGGAAAGATCTGTTTTGTTGATTCTGATTTCATTTAATTGGTAACAGTCCTATAGTGTCTCATTATATTAACTGCATTTTTTTTTTAGTATTTGATATTACTACTTATTACTATTTGTTAAAAAAGTAAAATTTAACTATTTGATATGAAAAATTAGGCATAGCCTACATTTAATAAGGTTAGTAAAAAGACTGCCTTTTATATAGGCAAAAATGACCTGGAAATCAATTTAAGTAAATTTTAGTATGCAGTTGTGAACTTTAATCATATAAAATGTAATTACTCAGCAACAAAATTATGGCCGGTGAAAATGCTGAGTGACTAGTAATTTTGGAAAACCACTAGCCACCGTGGCTGCTGAGCAAAAAAGTTAATGTCAAGCCCTGATTGTGTGACACATTATGTGATTCAGAGCCTGAGACGTGTTTGGACCGGAGAATGGATTGCCACTGAATTGGTTCCTGGATTTACTTTGGACTTAAATGTACCTAATAATATGTAAATGTTAAAAAGATATGGAGCTAAATAATGCATACAAATTCTAACTAATAGCAATATTCTCTTTTATGCAGCATCATATCTGTTACACTGTGGCACGATGTTGCTTCTGGGCAGCACATTTAAGCAATTCCTCAAAACATACAAATAATTAATTTGACTCTAAATTTCAAAAACAAATGTGAATCATATTTTTGATGGGTGAAAAATTTATAAAAATGTTTTTGTGAGCACAGTTCTCTAGAGCAATATGTGTGACCTCCGCATTCTGCACCAAAATGCCAGAAAAACATTTTAAAATGTTTGCCAGAAAGCAGTGCTTTTTATTGCTTTATCTGAAGTCATTTATTTTATTATTAACCATTTTTTGCCAATGTGATTCATGCACAAAAGTTAAAAATGAGTTTGTTATCCTGAGGTAACATTGTTCATAAACAAGCATGATTTAACTAAAATTTCAACTGTCAGGAGACAGGATTGTGCAGAGCTATTGTTTGATGACTATTCTGTGAGTGTGTTTGTCTGTATGTTGTGTAACTGCATGTTTGTGTCATTGTTAAGGTGTGTGTGGGATTGAATGGCTGCAGATGACGGTTCAGTTCACCTGTACTTCAATGTTTTGTTCTCATTTGAATGCTAGTGTAAGGCGTACAGAAACTGACCTTGGCGTAGAAAAGACTTTACAGTCTCAAGAGCGCTTATCTGTTTTATTTTAACAAGCCATACAAACGGTCACTGCTGCGTACGTTCTTTTTTAAATGAGACAAAGCCAAGATTGAAGTGTAGATATGAACCTATGGTGTGTAAATGTGATATTTATTCACACGTACTGTATGTTTTTGGCACAAAAACCCCCCATATGATTGTAAAGTGCTTTGGGTGTACAGCAATACACAGTAAAGCACTATATAAATGCCTCATTCATTCATTCATTCATTCATTCTTTAATTTATTCATTCATTCAAGTGATGTTGCAATCAATTTTGAAATTATACTTGTATTTAAAGAAAATCAACAATTATGTGAAGTCACTAGTCATTTTAATAATTATAGAAAACATTATTATTATTATTATTATTATTATTATTATTATTATTATTATTGATAATAATAATAACAAAAATAATGCATCAGTGCTGTTCTTGCTGTTCTTTGATGCAAGAAATGAATGTTTAATAAGAGTTATTATTATTATTATTATTATTATTATTAAATAA
>NW_015629502.1:76760-81021 GCF_001515625.1 Sinocyclocheilus rhinocerous
TTTTTTTTTTTGTGAGAAGCTGTTAATCTTGGAAACACATCATAATAGAGAAGAAAGATGGTCAAAATTTCTGTTTAATGCTGACTTTTAGGGCAATAGATTTGTTAATTTGGTTTCTAAAGCACAAAACTGAAAATCATAAAAAGAGCCTCTTGAAAAACTTGAAAGTTAAACTGCCTGATTTGTCCAATTTTTTCCAGATTTCCTGATTTTGTTTTCAAGATATGTAAAATGTTATCCTTTTTAATGATTTAATTTTTTGAAACGTTGTCATTAATGTAAAATACTTTATAAACAATGAATATTCTATGTAAATCTATACATTTTGACAATTCAGTTATAGAATAGAATTATTTTAAATGTTATATTTAATAATTATATAAAAACTCCATGAATAATAATAATTATTAAATTAACACCAGCAACAACATTGCACGGGGAACCTTTTGCCCCAGTTCTGGGGGGGTGGGGTGTCTTTTTAATTTTTTTATTTGATTGGAAAACACTATTTTTACTCTACAGCATAATAACCATTCAATAAATGTGTTGAGATAAGACTTGGTGACATCTAGAGGTCACGAAAAAATAAACATGGAGAGGGCATTTTTTCAAAGCCCTAAACCTATAAATGAGTACACCCCCTCTAAAACTTAACAAATTCAGCAATTACTCTTTACTTAGAAGACATGTTAGGGTTCTTTGGAGATGTAATGTTCCAACAAGCCTGCTTGATCAATTACCAAAGAAGAATGCCAAAATTATTCAGCAAAATAAGATTTTCTTATCAAAGTGATACAATTTTGTGTTGCAAAAATGAGTACACCCTCCTGAAAGTTATTAACTAAAAAAAAAAAAAGTGTATAGGTTTAAGGCTATTTTTGATCAACAGGTAAGTATATTGAACCAAAACTTTTAAAGACAAGTAATTTCCTGACAATTAAAAGTGTTATATAGCCCACTGAATCATACTCAGACTTAATGCTGGCAGCAGTGGAACCACTTGGGAGAGAACTGCCAGGTGACTTATTTCTTAGCATAAAAGAGGACAATGGTACAAGAGGAATACGAAATTATTGTTTTAAGTGTGAAAATATAGCAGAAGTAGCACCGACATTCAAAAACTATGGACTTGTGATAAGGCTCCTGAAATAATCAGGTCTTCACTTTAAGTTTGCATTTAGTAATGAGTGAATTTTTGCTAGATAAAGAGCAGGAGAAATAACATGCAAGTGTCTCAGAGCCGGCAAAAGCTACGAAAAGAGTGACACTTTATCTCATATTTTATATATTTTTTATAATATAATATATATATTATATATATTTTATATTTATACATCTTTTATATTTATTCAGATGGGGTGTACTCATTTGTGCTGTGTATTAGTCCTGTTACACTGTATATATATTAGTGCTGTCAATCGATTAAAATTTTTGGTCCCACTTTATATTAAGTGGCCTTAACTACTATGTACTTACATCAAAAATAAGTACATTTATTCCTCTTTTTTCTTTGTCCTTTGATTAACAGACGTCACAGCAGCTGGTTATTAGGTTATTTTGGCTGTTATTTCTTTAAATGTGACTCATATAAAATATATTACATGCCTGCACAGTTTTAAGGCAGCTTTAATCGCATATTTGATAACTTTATGACTTAACTGACCATGGCATTGCATGCATGTAGTTTATTTCACGCTTTGATATGAAAGGATACAGGCTACAGCGCGCGCCGGCGCCTTTGTGCGTGCAATTGAAGAGCACGCGCTGTGAGCACAGTACCGTTTCCTGGCGCTGAAGTGAAGTGGAGCGCTCGTCTAAAACATCTCCTGTTCTCAGTCGTTCAGCGACTGAATAAATGCACTTCTTGTCAAGAGAAAAAGTGACAGAAGCAGCAGTTGTGAGTGGGGTGGCCAACCCTAGCCCTGCCCCTGCGTTAATTGCGTTAAATATTTTTAACTCGTTAAACTGAAAAAATGTATCGCCTGCGTTAACATGCTAATTTTGACACCACTACTATATGTATGTGTTAAATATACACATACATAACACATTTGTATGGTTATTTTTTATTCTTTTATCATTTGCAGCAGTTATTAGTATTTTGCTTTTCCTTTAAATCAAAGGTTTTTTGAAATCCCATAAATACTTTGGAACAATAGTTGCGCTCTATTGCATCCAGCTTTTTTAATCAGGTGGTGTGGGACTGTGGTTGTGGCTGTTTTTGGGGTCTGACAGCCGTATTGAAATCCTTCCAGAGTAGCTCAATGTGGCTTGTTCAGAGGCACAGCTGGATAGAGGCATCATGATAGCTATGATTCAAAAATACCATCCAGCCAATCGAACAAACCTCCATGCGGGCTTTTGTGTGTGTCTGCAGAGAATTACCAGGTGTTTGTCCCAGAGTCGGCACAGGTGGGGAAACCAGTGGGGAAGATCAAAGCCAACGATGAGGACATCGGAATCAATGCAGAGATCAAATACAGCATCCTGAACCCCGAGGGGGCCGGAATGTTCTCCATCTCCACAGACAAAGACACTAGAGAGGGTGTGATCACGCTGAGAAAGGTATTGCTGTCATTTCTATTGGTGTTTGCCAAGGCAAGCATCACTACTATTATTGCTCATTCTAGGGTTAGAGGCTTTCCTGAACCCTTAATAATAAGCGGCTGGCTCTTCAACTATGGGTACTTTTGGTCTTGTGGACTTTTATTTTATTTTATATGAAACGGCCTCTATCTTTTGCTGTAGTGTGTCAGTAGGAAATATCAGTTTATCGGTTTCCAAACATTCATTTTGCCATTAATTTTAACAGTCCAGTGAAATGTTTGTTTGCACAAGGAGAAGAAATAGAACAAACTGAGACAGACTTAATCCAGAAGAACTGTGGCAACGTCTCTGAGATGCTTAAAGAAACCTACCTGCAAAGTTACCTGAAAACTATGTGCAAGTGCTCCGAGGGCAAAAGCTGCTTTAAACGCAAAGGATGGTGACACCAAATGTTGATTTAATTTAGTTAATAGAAGTTAATTGATAAAGAAAATCTATTTATGACATTATTTTTGATAGCATCCTCATTTTGCAGCATTTTTACACAAGTGCCTAAAGCTTTTAACAGCTCTGGAGCTTTGCAGGTAGGTTTCTTGAAGCATCTTGGAGACGTTGCCACAGTTCTGGATTTAGTCTGTCTCAGTTTTGTTCTGTTTCTTCATGCTATTCCAGACAGACTGGATGATGATGAGATCAGATCTCGGTGTGGAGCACTGGCTGTTGTCAGATTTCTTGTGCAAACAAAAATCTCAGTGGATTATTACAATAATAATGGCAATAATGGCAAAAGTGTGTGTGTGTGTGTGTGTGTGTGTGTGTGTGTGTGTATAAAAATATAAAAAGGGTTTTCAGTTTTTCACACTTTTCACTCAAGTGTTTCTTGTAGACCATCAACAAAAGAACAAAACAGGATGGCATAGTTATCCAAGTCAAGATGTTGTCAAAATAGCATCATATCTGAATCTGCTCACACCGAAATCACTGACAGATATATATATATATATAATCTGTCCGGCCAGACTGGGTCAAGCAGGCGTCTGGCGCTAGATGCTCATTAATGGTCTCTTTTCTGTATTCTGAGCTGCTTCAATTCCCCACTCAGTCCCGGGGGTCAGGAAAGCTGTGAATTCAGTGAATACTGAGTTTTCCAAAAGCCAATCTTGTAAATAAATGCCTGCCAGATCTGTCCGGCGAGACGGCGGTGAAGGTCGGGCAGGTTTCATGGTGTTTACAGACGCAAACCCATCTAGAGAGCTATTTAACTTCTGCGCTCTGGAAGCAAAAAAGACTGACCTCAATATAATCTCAGCTCGTAACTTTTTGGAGTACTTGAAACCACTAGAAGCCACCAAGAAAGTGGCTAAAACTGACTGAAAGCAAAGTACACTGCCATTCAAAAGTTTGGGATCAGCAAGATTTTTTATGTTTTTTTAAAGAAATATCTTTTGCTCATCAAGGTTGCATTCATTTGATCAAAAATAGAGAAACAACAGTAATAGTGTGAAACATATTATTACAATGTAAAACAACAGCTTTCTATTTTATTATACTTTAAAATATAATTTATTCCTTTAATAATAATTTATTATTGATGCAAAGTTGAATTTCCATCAGCCATTACTCCAGTCTTCAGTGTCACATGATCTTTCAGAAATCATTCTGATTTATTATCAATGTTGGAAACAGTTGAGCTGCTTTTTTTTTTTTTTTTTTG
>NW_015629502.1:81446-85763 GCF_001515625.1 Sinocyclocheilus rhinocerous
TCTTCAGAAATCATTCTAATATGCTGATTTATTATCAGTGCTGGAAACTGTTGCTGCTTAATATTATTTTTTTTTGGAACCTGTGAAACTTTTTTCAGGATTCTTTGAATAAAGAGTTTACAATAATAATTTAAATGAGAGTTTAATTTAGAATACATTTTTAGATTTCCGGTTTCATTTTAATTACAGTTTTGCTTTGCTTTTTGTAGTTTTTGTTTCATTTAATAATACGATATAAACTAAATGAAAATTAGAAATGAGCTGAAATAAAAACTTGACATTTTATTCTATTTCAGTTATTTTAATTAAAGTACTAAATTTATTTAGTTTTTTTTTGTAAGGTTTTAGTTAACAGGTTGATTTGTGATCCAATTATGTACTGTATGTTTGTTGCAGTGTTATTTTGGTATCTTTTTTATAGCCTATATTTTTCATAGTTTTTGTTAATATTTTGAATTAGATTTTATTTTTAGATTTGCTGTTTTTATTTTAATTGTAGTTAAATTGTTGGTATTTAAAATGTCTATATGGTTTTTGTTAAGTTTTAGTTTATTTAGCTTTAGTTATTTTATTTTACTACAATTTAAACTAAATTAAAATGAGAAATGTTCCTGAAATAAAAATGCTTTGTTATATATATATATATACAATTAATTTTATTTCAGTTAATGTTTTTTTTTTATGGTTTTAGTTTTAGTTAAAGATAATAATCCTCATTTGTAATTAGTTAATGTTCCTGTTTTCTCTAGCCACTGAACTATGAGAAGAAGAAGCAGTACAGTCTTCACATCTCTGCAGAGAACACGCACCTGGATCCACGCTTCTCCTATCTGGGCTCGTTCAAAGACGACGCCACGCTCAAGATCACAGTCGGAGACGTAGATGAGCCGCCCGTTTTCTCAATGGATTATTACATTATGGAGGTGTACGAGAACGCCAGGGTAGGAACTGAAGTGGGAGCCGTCACAGCGAGAGACCCAGACAGCAAAAACAGTCCTGTCAGGTGAGAATATTTTTTTTGTGTATGTGTATATATATATATATATATATATATATATGTATGTCCAGATATTAATCAAATATTAAATAATTTAAATGGTGGATATACTAATTTTAATATCATTTTTTTATTTCATTTTATTTTAATATGTGTGGCTATTTGTGTAATTCATAGCAAGTCACCTGCAACACACCCACAAGACACAATTTGCTTGAATTTGCACTAGCAAATCACTACTGTTTATATAGGATTTTATTAAATCGTGGTGTGTATGTGTAAATGCAATGCTAAAGCAAAATAATCTGACATTATTTGTCTCTCTCTCTCTCCCCCGTGCCCTCCCATTTTTCACATCTCTCTGTAAAGGTCGAATTTAATAGGATGACATTGAGTTGATATGACATACAAGAATCTTTTATTGCTTTGACTCTCTCTCTTGCTCTGTCTATGGAGGATATTGTTAATTAGAGTAGTTAAGGCACCCCATGTTAGCATAGTAGTGAAACACCGCTGCCAAAGGCTCAATTGCCTCCACACATTCTAATGAAAGAGAGGTGTGAGCAGGCCATCTTATAAAAACATAATTGCTTTAGAGCTGATATCATGCTGCTTGCCAGAGAGGCCGGTGGAGAGGATTCAGATTAACTGCAATTCCTGTTTCATCACACCTGGAAAACACAGCATAATGATGCCTCTTTCATTCATTCATTTTGTTTTTCTTTCTTTTAGTTTATATGAGGGCTGTAAATTTAACGCATTAACTTAATTCATTAGTTATGAAAAATTACGCGATTAAAATATTTTAACGCAGTTAATGCACTGGCCCCGCCCCCAGACCTGTATGTCATCTTACAGTCCATACAGTTGACTGTTGACAAATATGATGCAGGACAACAACTCCATAAATGCAGTTATGCTCCTAAAATTCAAAATATTGGGACAAAAAAATGCCCCTGTATGAGTTTGTCTCATAGTCTATTTATATAATTTATACCAATATACCAATATACTATTTATACCACATGAGCAGCGGAAGCTGTATCACATGCGTGCTGTTTTGTCACGAATATCACGAGTTTAAATGTGATTTTATACAGCAGTTCAGTAAAAGTAGTTAATATTGTGTTATATTTTAAACACAATACTGTCTGTTTTGCTCAATTTTGCAGAGAAAATATTACCTTTAAAGCCACTGCAGAACTGTTGTGGATCTGTGAGCAACACAGCGGTGTTTAGTTTCTGAATGAATCCTTGTTTTGAACGAATCCAATGATTCAATAGCGTATTCATAAACTGAGCTGTTTACTTCATTCCTGAATGAATCAGCAGTTTGAATGAAAGAATGAATGAATGAATGAATGAATGAATGAATGGCTGGCTGAAAAAGAACTGTTGGTAACTAAGCTGTTTTGGACTTTCATTGTATGAACAAAAAAAATGAGTGGTTATGAACGAATGAATGAAACGCATTTGTCTGTATTTCACTCCGTCTCTAATCGCGCTCGCGGAAAGCGCTTGAGAAACAGTGTCTCTTCCGCAGCTCGGTACGCTTTCAACTAATTTTTTTTAGTCTCAAGCAAGACTGTACGACATTCACATTACATGATTAGACTGATTTTTTACGTAGAAAGGGCGACAGCACACTGCATTAAAAGAAATGATCATTCATGTTTTCATAACCGCTGGCATTATTATTATTATTGGAAATTGTGAAGATACAGTAGAATTAGATAGAATAATCTATTAAAAAAGTAGTCCAGTCTAGTAATGGCACAAAGGTGATTATTCAAATTTTGCATGCTGTGTGCTGTACTTGACAGATCAATGTTTTAAATGTATATAATTATGCAAATATGCAATATGCATTAACCCTGGGTTTAGAAACACACAGTGAGAAATATGTCAATCTGACTGCCCAGAATTAATTACTGACTAGAAATAATGTATGAATAGTGTGAAATAAAACACCAAGGTAATGTATGTTAAGTGTGAAAAGTCCATAAGAATCATTCTATGTATAAATGAAAGTAGAAAATGAGGATTCTCAATATGAAAGGCAATGTTGTGCACATCGTAGTCTGCAGAACACGGAGAAAATAACATTTGGATGACATGCAAGCAAACAATAGGCATGCAAAATAAAATGTCAGAATGTTCCTTTCTCTGGCAGTAAAAGGCATAAAGTGTAAAATCCTCATTGTTATTTCTCTCTCTCGTCTCATGCAGTCAAGGACGGTGCACATTTTCTTGTGGTAATGAGATATGACCTGTATGGTGTATTAGCATCTCCCTGTACTGATGGTTTGAGGATGTGTGTTTTCAAGCCATCTTTGAATGAACCTTCACAGTCCATGCGTGACGGAGAGGCCATAACTCTCGCCGTCATGCAAATGCAATGTAATCTCATTGGTTAATGTGAGATCCTCGGTTTCACACGAATGTTTTTTACATCAGTATTTATCACTGCTATAAATAAATAATTAAAATACATAAGAGAAAACAAGATAAGTCTCATAAATAATCCCTGGCCTCTTTTTTTTTTTGTCTGCTCTGAAGGATAACACATTTAAACTTTTTTTTTTTTTCAGTCCATTTATTGCATTTCTGTTCCCCCGATTTTAATATGCACTTCCCATTAAAAAAAAAAAAAAACAGCATTTCATTTCCATAGAAGAATTTATACTGCAGCATTAGCATAAAAATAAAATGGCATAGAAGTTTGAGAATCAGCATTAGCGTTATGGAAAAATAAGCAAGGTCACTAATTCACTTTTCATTTATACACATTTTATATTTTTATATTTTATTTTAGATTATTTATATTTTATTATTATATTCGCAATATTCATTTTAAAATAATTTATATATATATATAAAGAATTTATACTGCAGCATTAGCATAAAAATAAAATGGCATAGAAGTTTGAGAATCAGCATTAGCGTTATGGAAAAATAAGCAAGGTCACTGTTATCTCCTTTGTTTCGTTCCTAACTGTTATAATGATGCATCTGATCATTATCATATTTGTGTAAAGCATTTGTCTCATGAGACGTTGCAGGGAAAATGGTTCTTAAAGGCATAGTCTTCACAATAGACACCCTGGTGTTGCATTAACAGGATTTCGGGATGAGCTTTTGTGTTTTGCTGAGAAGATTTTTGTGTTTCCTGTATTCCTCCCTAGTTAACATGATGAAAGCTATTCAAAACATAAATTATTTTTAGAGTGCTTATGCACTTATGCCTTTTTTCAGCGAGTAGATGGAATCTGGATGGTGTATTGATATATATATATATATATATATTTATATATATATAT